>NC_087169.1:1287500-1325000 GCF_035594125.1 Scylla paramamosain
ATAATAATAATAATAATAATAAAGAAACTATTTGTAATAAGAACATAATAATAATAATAATAATAATAATAATAATAATAATAATAATAATAATAATAATAATAACAACAACAACAACAACAACAACAACAACAACAACAACAACAACAACAACACCAACAACAACAACAATAATAATAATAATAATAATAATAATAATAATAATAATAATAATAATAATAATAAGAGTAACAATAATGGTAATGGTAAGAAGAGGAGCACAAGTGTAACTGAGGGTGCAGCGCGGCCTTTCACTTCCACTTGAGGGAAAATGAAAGGCAAGATTTGTGTTTGTACAATAATGTTATTGAGGAGAAGCAAGATGAGACAGTGTGGACCAGTGATGTGAACACTGGTGACAGAAGTGTTTGCTGAGGAAAACTTTATTTGTGTTGTTAGTGAAGGACCAATGTGTGAAGTGGTGTGTCCTGCCGCCAGTATTTACACCAACAACCGCCACCATCACAACACACTGCCAGCACCACGACATGCACGCTGAACTTTGTGTGTGTGTCTGTCTGTATGTGTCTGTCTATCTGTCTGTCTGTCTGTGTGTCCGTGTGTGTGTGTGTGTGTGTGTGTGTGTGTGTGTGTGTGTGTGTGTGTGTGTGTGTGTGTGTGTGTGTGTTTGCTTCTTTCCTCTTAAAAAAAAAAAATAATATTGGCAATGGTGTGGTGTGGTGGTGTGTGGTGTGTGGTGTGGTGCAGCACTATCTTGACAGCACCACGCCACACTGCACCACAGTCACCTCAGTAACGGGGCGGTGCTGGGCTGCCTCCTGCACCACCTCCAGGCCCCGCACCACCTGGCCAAAGACACCACACCAAATACTACCACGCTGCACGCCCCGGGTGGTGATGCTGAACTGAGCACCACGGGCAGGGTCACCACGCCACCGCCACCACCACACAGCCCCCGCCTTGCCTGACTGCCAGTACTCACCCTGGTCAAGGTGAGGCAGCAGGGCGGCTCCTCCCCTCCCATCACCTGTCTGGTAGTCTCCTCCCACCACACACTCCCCCGGCTGTCCCTCACGCATCACGTTAAACAGCCTGGTGTTGGCGTAGCAGGCGCCCCGCTGGCCCGAGCACAGCAGCATGAACTGCCGGCCCCTGGGGGTGTCCTGGGGTAGACTCACCACCACCCGCCGCGCCGCGCTGCCGGGCCACGCCAGGTCCAGGAACACTTCGCAGGGGGGGGCGGCCGGCACCACCTTCCCCATCTGGAACACATGTTGTTGTTGTTGTTGTTGTTGTTGTTGTTGTTGTTGATAGTAGTAATAGAAGTATTATTATTATTGTTGTTATTATTATTATTATTATTATTATTATTATTATTACTATCATTATTTTTTTTATTAGTAGCAGTGTTATCATTATTACAGTTCTAGGTATTACAATTTTCATCATCATCATCATCATCAGTAGCAGCATCAGAAGTATTCTTATTTTTTAAACGTTTATGAGTATTGATAGTGTTCTCATTACTGTCATAACTATTAGTGTCATCGTCACCATGGCTGTCGTGGTCACCATCATTATCACCATCTCCATATCACTGTTGACAGTAACAATAATAATAGTAATGATAATAATACTAACATGAATAATGACAACAATGACCTTTTTTCTGTGATGACACTATTACTCTGATTATTGGTGGTGTTTGAGATGATGATTCCCTTGTAATGAGTACTGGCACTGTGAGGAGGAGGACAAGACCCGCCTGCCACACCGCCAGGGGCACCAGTGAGGGGGAGGGAGGGCAGCGGTGCAGCCCTCACGGTGCTGCTGTGACAGCCCCCACCGCCAGGGAGGAGGGAGGGACACTGCCTGGCGGAGGGGCAGGGCGGGGAGTGTCGGGAGGGTGTGGGCCTCCAGGGAGGAGGGAGGGAGGGAGGGAGGGAGTGAGGGACAGTGGCTGGCGGAGGGGCAGGGCGGGGAGTGTGGGGAGGGTGAGGGCCTGCAGGGAGGGAAGGAGGGAAGGACACTGTCTGGCGGAGGAGCAGGGCGGGGAGTGTGGGGAGGGTTTGGGCCTGCAGGGAGGGAGGGAGGGAGGGAGGGAGGGACAGTGCCTGGCAGAGAGGCAGGGCAGGGAGTGTGGGCCTGCAAGGAGGGAGGGAGGGAGGGACAGTGGCTGGCGGAGGGGCAGGGCAGGAAGTGTGGGCCTGCGGGGAGGGAGGGAGGGAGGGACAGTGGCTGGCGGAGGGGCAGGGTGTGGTGGACCAGGTGAGGGAGGGTAAGGGTGAGAACGGGTGCGTGAGTGTTGTGACGGGCAGTCCCCTTCCCTCCAGCCACGCGGTGGTGGCACCAGGGCGGGGCGCGACGCCCTGACCCACCTGCAGGGTGGCGATGAAGTTCGGCAGGACCTGGGCCTGCAGGGAGTGGAGGTAAAGGCTGCCGTCTTCAAGGCTGATCCTTGCGTGCCGAGTCTGTCCCTTCACGTCGTGGACGGCGAAGACAAGGCCGGCCTCCACCAGGCCCCTGGCACGCTGTGTTAGGCTGTGCAGGTCCTCGGCCTGCAGGGAGGAGGAGGCAGTAAGCCAGGCTGGCAGTTTGGAGAAGGGATACAAGATGTACATTTCAAAAGGCAGCAGCAGCAGCAACAGCAGCAGCAGCAGCAGCAGCAGCAGCAGCAGCAAACCTTTAGGCCTTGAGCAGCCTACTCAGTGTAAAGGGGGTTTTACATGAGGCAATTCACGGCTGCTTTTAGCCGGGATCGTGCAGCCGGGAACGAAATGCAGCCGCGATTTGCTGAATTGCCGGAGCAGCCAGGAAGCCGGTGTGTGGGCCGCCTTGCCTCCATTTTTCCCGGGTCAAATGAGAGCAACTCTCAATATAAAATTGAAAATAGGAGGAATGTTGTTGGCAAGTGTTTTAGTAATAACCATTGACTGTCTGCCATTATGTACAATAAATAAATAAAATATTTACATTCATTTATAAAAATTGTGGAAAACAGATGAGGAACTTTATGTTTGTTTATGTGGTCAGTGAGACAGCCAGCGCCCCAGCACGAGTCTACCACAGCACCACAGCACCACAGCCTACCAGGCTATATACACCAGGCACTGAGGCAGCCAGCGGCCCAGCACGTGTGTACCACAGCACCACAGCACCACAGCACCACAGCCTGCCAGGCTATATACACCAGGCACTGAGGCAGCCAGCGGCCCAGCACGTGTGTACCACAGCACCACAGCACCACAGCCTGCCAGGCTATATACACCAGGCACTGAGGCAGCCACCGCCCCAGCACGTGTGTACCACAGCACCACAGCACCACAGCCTGCCAGGCTATATACACCAGGCACTGAGGCAGCCAGCGGCCCAGCACGTGTGTACCACAGCACCACAGCACCACAACCTGCCAGGCTATATACACCAGGCACTGAGGCAGCCACCGCCCCAGCACGTGTGTACGACAGCACCACAGCACCACAGCCTGCCAGGCTATATACACCAGGCACTGAGGCAGCCAGCGGCCCAGCACGTGTGTACCACAGCACCACAGCACCACAGCACCACAGCCTGCCAGGGTATATACACCAGGCACTGAGGCAGCCAGCGGCCCAGCACGTGTGTACCACAGCACCACAGCACCACAGCACCACAGCCTGCCAGGCTATATACACCAGGCACTGAGGCAGCCAGTGGCCCAGCACGTGTGTACCACAGCACCACAGCACCACAGCACCACAGCCTGCCAGGCTATATACACCAGGCACTGAGGCAGCCACCGCCCCAGCACGTGTGTACCACAGCACCACAGTACCACAGCCTGCCATACTATATACACCATGAACAACTCCACACTCATTTCTTCCTTTGCTTTCTCTTCAAGCACAGCAAAACCACAGCCATAGCAGCCAGCTCGTTGGAGGACGATTCCATCTTGATTGTTTTCGTTGTGATGCAGCGGGCCAGCGGGCCAGCGGCTGCTCTCCACCGTGTGAAGGCTTTCGGCTGACCAGCCGGCTGGAAAAACAGCCCCTGCAAACCCGTCTTAGCACATCACCCCACACTGGCAGGAGAGAGAGAGAGAGAGAGAGAGAGAGAGAGAGAGAGAGAGAGAGAGAGAGAGAGAGAGAGGGCTGCGGAAAGAGAGAGCAACAAGGAGAGAGAAAGAGCCGTGAGCCGCGCAGCAAGAGCAGCGCCGGGCAGCAGTGACACTCGAGGCCTGCCACACTCACCGTCAGGGGCGGCGCCAGCAGGGCCTGCAGCCTATCCGCGATGGAGGAGGCCTCGGCCCAGGCTGCTGGGAGGCTGGAGTCCCCCGAGGCTGCAGCAGCAGTGCCCGCTGCCTTCAGGGCTGCCTGTGTGGCAGCAGCGGCAGCGGTGGCGGCCTGCAGGGCTGCGCGCGATGCCTCTGCCACCTGAAACACAGCGCGGCAGTGAGGCGGTGTGTGTGTGTGTGTGTGTGTGTGTAGGGTACTGTGCAAATGGAGGGACGTGTGGTGGAGGCGTGGCCTGAGGTAAATGATCTAGGCAGGAGTGTTAATAATGGTGGTTTGAAGTAAGTGTTTGTAATTAGTTTAATACTGTGTACCACTGTGTAACTCAACAAGTGACTGATGAAGTGTTGACGCGCTACTTGGAGTTTAATGTTTTAACATTGTTGTGGAGTAAAGCACATGTTTGGGACTACAAACACTGTGTTGTATGTGAGTGTTGTATGCACAGCTTGAGGTGTGCTCAATAAACTCACTCACTCACTGACCGTGGCCAGAGGAGTGACCTGCAAGCACAACAAGTGTGAGGCCACACCCACCCTGGTGACGGTGGTGACGGCGTGGACGTTGGGAAACACTCCCAGACACCCCTCTGTCTGACTGTCCTTCTCCACCAGAAGGTCTGTGTCCTCAATGACCTCGTAAGCTTCCTGCCGTGTTGCGGCCGTGCGCAGCGACTGTAGCGCGGCGTGCAGCTGCTGCTCCTTCTGCCGCACCTCCTCCTGCCTGCCCTCTACCCGGGACTCCTCGCGGTGCACCGCCTCCTGGGCACTCTTGCTCTGGTCCACCAGAGTCTGCGGCTCGTCTTGCAGCCGCTGCTGGCGACTGCTCCAGCCACCGAGGGTTGTCAGATACTCGGCCAGCTGGCTCTGCTCCTCCTGGCAGGAGCGGATGGCAGCCAGGACCTTCACTTCTTGCTCCTGCAGCAGGGACTGTGCCTTCCTGCTGAATCCCGTTGTCGCCTTTGGTGCAGGCCGTGTCACTGGTGGGGCTGCCTGCTTCCCTGGCTCGGCTGGCAGAGAGGCCAGTCTTCTCAGTCTCCTGATAAGGCCCTCTGTAATATAGGAGATGGGGAACTGGCCCGCCTCGGGCACGGCGTGACTCGCCCGGCAGGTGGGGCACGTGATGGCACCCTGCTGCTTCAGTCCGTCAATGCACGGCGAGCACACTGTATGGCCACAGGGCAGGTTGCGTGGCCGCCTGAGGGTGTCGTCAAAGGTGGTGAGGCACACTGGACACTCCTCCACGTTGTCATCCTGCAACAAAGAGGCGGCGTGAGGGACTCACTCCACCCAGCTCGGCACGCTCTCCACATAAAACACCTCATGCTGCTGCTGCTGCTGCTGCTGCTACTGTCAATCTTTCCTCCACCATTAACCCCTAACCTTCATGTTTTCCCCCTCATTCACAACCATTCATTTAATATGTATGTATATATATATATATATATATATATATATATATATATATATATATATATATATATATATATATATATATATATATATATATATATATATATATATATATATATATATATATATATATAATTCCAATACTGCTGAGGACAACACTCACCATGGCTCAAACTCCTGCCTCTGTGTTGCTGGCCTTCCTTCAGGCTGCCTGCCTCTGTGTTGCTGGCCTTCCTTCAGGCTGCCTGCCTCTGTGTTACTGCCCTTGCTTCAGGCTGCCTGCCTCTGTGTTGGTGCCACAACGCGCGTCACACTCCGCCTCCTTGCTCCTGATTGGATGGAGATGCAATTAACCAGTTAGTCAAAACATAAGCTCCCTTAAAGTTATAGTAAAATAAACTAAAGTAATGGCAAATAAATCTTATAGCAATGGAAGCCGTGTGGGGGCAACAGGTCGCTGTAAGGCTCTGGCAGACACGCCAGCATGCACCTTGTTGCTGTGGGAGCGTGTCAAGCCAAGGGTGGTGATGCTGACGTGTGCTTCATGTGGCTCACTCACGGGGGTAGACGCATTAATGAAGATCCAAAGGAATTAGTATTGAGAAAATTTGATGCGGTGAGAGGGGCAGCATGGGTGGATGAAGAGCAGCTTCAACACCTATGTTTCTCCGCGTTACCAGCGCCGCCAGGTGATGCTGCCAGAGGTACTACGTGTTCACTCCACCGCCAACACTCCACAGGCGAGTCAAGACAAGAGTGATAAGATTACTACTTGTATCACACCACTGGCGGCGGGGAGCTGGGGAGGTGGCCACTGGAAGAATCGCAGTATCTGATAATTTTAATCGCCCCTCATGTCGGGGAAAAGCTGCCACACTGATACCCGAAGCAACTCCCGCCTTGTCTGGCAGCTGACTTTCATGTCACTGCTGAACTGACCGACCATCAACGTGAACAACACAAACATTACTTTTATTCCGCTCTATAGAAGTATTCTTTCCTTAACATTTGAATAACAATTACCTCTCAGATCCGTGATGGGACAAATGTTCCTCACCGAGGTGTGGTCCTCTTATTGATGAGATACTGTCCTGTCTGTTATGAGTGATGCAACACATATCACTGTCACTGGCGCCGCCACGTTGTAATGTCGTGTTTCTACTTTGCACGGTGTTGGTGAGTCCTTAATCTATAAGACTGGCTTTTGTGGGTTCAAGGGAACGCTTTAAGTTTCTATAATTTTTACCTAATTTGTGTTATTTACATATATTTACACTCAGACGATCATATACGACTTACGACAACAACGAAAAAAATACGAAAATAGTTTCATCTCTCTTCAAATAAATTTTATTAAATATCTGGAACACTTCACATTACACTTCCGATTCAAATCACTTCACATATTTAATACTCAATGATAAATCACATCCTACACAAACCTGGCAGGTAATATTCAATGAGGAACACACCCCACACCACCCAATCCCTCTCTGTCAAAATATAACACCAACATTTTACTGTGATTGCATTACAACTATCTGGTTCTACTTACTGGCACTGTGACAGGGACCTTGCCCATCTTGACCCTCTCTGGTGTAGCTTGTCTCTCTGTCTGCTTCTGTCTATTCCCGTCTCCTACACCTTGTAATATACACGTGATGTTATAGCGACCTTTTGTCCCAACAAGGCTCCCGTTGCTATAACATTTATTTTCCAGTAATTCGATCATACGGTTCATTTTCCTGTAACGTTCAATAAGGTTAATTTTCAAGTAGGTATATTCATTTTCTCAAACTTTGATCATATGGTTCATTTTCCTATACTTTCCGCAAGGTCCACTTTCAAGTAACTCTATTTTTCTTCCCATACTTCGATCAGACAGTTTATTTTCTCTTAACTTTCAATAAGATTCATTCCTGAGTAGCTTTGGTAATCGCATCTTCTAATCAGGAACAAGAAGGCGGCGGTTCCTATGGTGTGCCGGCTGTCCGTGTTGTCCACATCATCTGCTCCTGGTGACCTCTGCTTCCCTCGTATACTAATTCATTGATGGCATCCTGAGTACCTCTTCTTGTAATCTTGTGCTAATCTCCGGCCCTGTTAGTGTTGTGATGACTCACCGCACCTTGTTGTTCTTCTCGGTGGCCACGTCTCGCCTCTTCTCTATCAGGGTGGTGATACCTTCTTGCTACCTGCTGTCGTGTTTATCATCTTCTTCCCTCATTCATTCTTTCTATTTTTATATTTCCTTCTTCATTTCTTCATTCTTGTTTCATTCTTCTTCAGATCAGAAGTTAGGCATTCTGTGGTTTCCCTGCATGAGCTGTTTGCTTCCTGAGGGGTTTTGACATCTACAAAAAGATGTGGAAAAGTGCAGGGTTGTATCATCAGCATAGGAGTGGATAGGACAAGAAGTTTGGTTTAAAAGGTCATTGATGAATAATAAGAGAGTGGGTAACAGGACAGAACCCTGAGGAACACCACTGTTAATAGATTTAGGAGAAGAACAGTAACCGTCTACCACAGTAGCAATAGAACGGTCAAAAAGGAAACTTGAGATGAAGTTACAGAGAGAGGGATAGAAACCGTAGGAGGGTAGTTTGGAAATCAAAGCTTTGTATCACTCTATCAAACGTTTTTGATATGTCTAAGGCAACAGCAAAAGTTTCACCAAAATCTCTAAAAGAGGATGATCAAGACTCAGTAAGGAAAGCCAGATCACCAGTAGAGCAGCCTTGACAGAACCCATACATACTGGTGATCAGATATAAGGTTGTGAAGTGATAGATGTTTAAGAATCTTTCTGTTGAAGATAGATTCAAAAACTTTAGATAGGCAGGAAATTAAAACAAGAAGACATAGTTTGAGGGATTAGAACAGTCACACATTTTAGGAACAGGCTGAATGTAGGCAAACTTCCAGCAAGAAGGAAAGGTAGATGTTAACAGACAGAGTTGAGTTTGACTAGGCAAGGTGCAAGCACAGAGGCGCAGTTTTTGAGAACAATAGGAGGGACTCCATCAGGTCCATAAGCCTTCCGAGGGTTTAGGCCAGTGAGGGCATGGAAAACATTATTGCGAAGAATTTTAATAGGTAGTAGTAGTAGTAGTAGTAGTAGTAGTAAGGAAAACATCACTGCAAAGAATTTTAATAGGTAGTAGTAGTAGTAGTAGTAGTAGTAGTAGTAGTAGTAGTAGTAGTAGTAGGAGGAGGAGGAGGAGGAGGAGGAGGGTGGAGGAGAGAGAGAGGAACGAGCCCTGAATCATCCAAGTTAGACTTTTTAGCAAAGGTCTGAGCAAGGAGTTCGGCTTTAGAGATTGATGTGATAGCAGTGGTGCCATTTGATTGAAATAAAGGAGAGAAAAAAGAAGCAAAGTTATTGGAGATGTTTTTGGCTAGTTGCCAGAAGTCATGAGGGTAGTTAGATCTTGAAAGATTTTGACACTTTCTATTAATGAAGGAGTTTTTGGCTAGTTGGAGAAAAGACTTGGCATGACTTTGGGCAAAAATATAAAGTGCATGAGATTTTGGTGATGAAAGGCTCAAATGACTTGTGTAAGCCACTTTTCTATCATGTATAGCACAAGAACAGGTCGTGTTAAACCAAGGTTTGGAAGGTTTAGGCCGAGAATAAGAGCGAGAGATGTATGCCTCCATGTCAGACACTATCACCTCTGTTATGCGCTCAGCACACAGTCAGATTAAAAAACTGAGCATCACATCTTCAGAGTATGTGTGTGATGACAACTTGCCAGTTTTTGGTGCCTCCCATTGCAGTAAGTCAAGCATCAGAGCTTTGGTCTGTGGGCTTTACAATTCATCATTTCTTTCTTTTTTTTTTCTTTTCTTTTGCAGTGCAAACCTTTCCACCACTTTGTGGGATTTTCCATCTGTTACATGACATGACAATTAGAAACTTTCAGATTTTGGAATTTTGGACAGAGAATTCTCAATTGTGCCAACAAAATACAGTATTCACCTGAACCACCTGTCAGTCACAAGGCTCCCAGTGAGGTGTGCTTGTTCCTGAGTCATGGAAGTCCCCCAAGGTTTCTTCCACTTGCTCTCCATGTTACCACCTGCAGGGAAAACGCACACATCAATACTCCTGCTGCTTGATACATGTTTGACTCACAACTTAGTCTAGAATTTAACCATTCACTACAACATTACACAGCATGGAATGCACAGCTGAAAACATTTATATGCACATTCAAGAAAGGAAACAATTAAAGAAGCAGATTGTGCAATTTCTAGCCAGTATAGTGCATAGACATGGCTGTGAAAGAAAAGAAATGCTTCATGATGGTCTGGGAGTCAGGAAAGATGTGGTAGGACAAGATGGATAACTAATTTTTTCACACCCTCGTCTCTGGTAAAAGTCACTCACAAAAATGATGGACCCAGGGCAGGTCTTTTCCACTCAACCTTCCACATCTTCTAATCTTTGGTGGATTAACTTAACAAGTAAAAGTTTCCATACGAAGGGCGGCAGTTCATTCAAAGGAAGGGGATCAAGTAAATCCATTCACACCTTTTGGCTATGGGCCTTCCCTCCCCTTCATCTCTCTCTCTCTCTCTCTCTCTCTCTCTCTCTCTCTCTCTCTCTCTCTCTCTCTCTCTCTCTCTCTCTCTCTCTCTCTCTTTAATAGGCTGTTTGGATAACTATTTCACTCGAGAGAGAGAGAGAGAGAGAGAGAGAGAGAGAGAGAGAGAGAGAGAGAGAGAGAGAGAGAGAGAGAGAGAGAGAGAGAGAGAGAGAGAGAGAGACACACACACACACACACACACACACACACACACACACACACACACCTCTTGAGGATTGCAGTCAGGTGACACAACCACCCACATGCAGATACACACCCACTCAGTGGGCAGAAGGAGGAATGTGTGAAATTGTTAGCTAAGGTCTGTGTGTGTGTGTGTGTTTACCTAGTTGTATTTACCTAGTTGTGACATGGGGGAGAGGAGCTAAGCTCGTACTGTCCCGTCTCCATAACTGTTTTTATCCAACTTTTCCTTAAAGTCATGAATATTTGTAGCACACACCACTTCCCCTTCCAGTCCATTCCATGCCGCTATGCTTCTATGAAGGAAGCTAAACTTCTTTATGCCCCTTCTGCAAGTGATTATTTTTAATTTTCTTCCATGTCCTCTTGTGTGTGTGTGTGTGTGTGTGTGTGTGTGTGTGTGTGTGTGTGTGTGTGTCTTTTCTCCCATCTCTCTCTCTCTCTCTCTCTCTCTCTCTCTCTCTCTCTCTCTCTCTCTCTCTCTCTCTCTCTCTCTCTCTCTCTCTCTCTCACGATTGATTCCAAAGGCCACAAAGATGATTAGCAGAGGTTTTCGTGAGTGTTTCTCCTGTTAGTAATGTAGGAATGTTAATTTGTCACTAAAACCATAAAAAACATCCTTAAAAACCTGTGCCACTTCGAATAGAGCCTTTTAGAAGCGTGTTTCTCCCATCAGTAGAGTAGAAATGTAGTTATTTATTTACATTTTATATATAACACACACACACACACACACACACACACACACACACACACACACCACAAGGGCAAAGATGGAAACACAGCTGATCAGGCAGGGAAGTGTTATAAGAGATGTACAAACGCATAGCAAGGCAAGGCACACAGCTTTCACACCCACCTCACACTCACAACACTCTTTCAACACCTTAACCTTTGTTGGGGAAGAGAAGCACTACTACCTTAACCTTACAAATACACTTATTATAGCTTATCTCTTACATATACCAAGACAAGGCACACAACTTTCACCGTTACTCTCACCCACAACACTCTTTCAATGCGTTAACCCTTGTTGGGGAAGAGAACCACTAAAATATTATCTCCTACAAATATATTCAAACTCACTCAACACACAACACCTTAGCCCTTGACGGAGACGAGAAGCGCTCCTACCCTAACCTTACAAGAGCACTCACTAAAATCTTATCTCTACTCCATCTATTCATCCATACACCAACCTGGTAACTCCACACAAGACTTGAAGCACCACAGTCATACACGTTCATCTATCTATGCCACAGTGACTCTTGAAGTTGGTGGAGCACAGAGTGAACCGAAGGGCATCAGCTCCACACTCTGGGATGCCTGTAGGGGAGTTCATCCTGATACCAGTGAGTACCTCTTATGCATTCAGGCTCCCCTCCACCCTCTCGCACAGTACCTGAGGGCATGAAGGGGTGGTGAGAGGATGAGAGGCTACGAGGGAGAAGGGAAGGGATGAAATGTGATGAAAAACAGAAGAGAACACAGATGAGCAGGAAAATTGAAGTAGAGAAGAGGGAAAAGAAGAAAAGAGAAGAGATGAAAAGACAAAGAAGGAGAAAAGAGAGAAAACAGAATTATAATAACAATTTTTGCCATCACATCTAAAAATCTCTCTCTGTCTTTAGCGCTCCTTCAAAAAAATACACTTGCTAAGAAGCTTTCACAGATATTCATGTATCAACTGCTGTCAAGATACTGCTCACCACACCCAATGAACATCAGAACACACTCCAGCACCAGCAAGTCACACACCTCCAGGGACGCCCCATTGATGACATCCAGGGGGTCTATCACACTGCCCCAGGACTTGGACATCTTGTGGCCGCCACCATCACACAGGAGGCCATGCAGCAGCACAGTCTGGGGAGGGAGGGTCATATAACAGGTGATATAGCACAGGCAATACTGGTAACAATTATTATCAAATTATATGAGGAAGGAGAGGTAACACGCAGGTAGTCAATTCTTTCAATCTATCACCACCTATAAACATTACTAGCCTTCTGAAATCTCCATCTTTTTATCAAACAATTAGTAATGCTAGAGTTTACAGTATTAACAGATATTTTAGTTATATACCAATGAAAATATGGACTAATTACACACCTACAATTAGTTACCTGAGTTTCTGATAACACTTAGACAAAGGAACAAAAACAAGATCAATAACAGAGAACAGGACCAGGAGAGCAAGACCCAGATGGCCTCACCTTAAAGGGAAGCCTCCCTGTCAAGTTGAGTCCCAGCATGACCATCTGAGCCACCCAGAAGAGGATGTCGTGACCCGTCTTCACCAAGGTCGTTGGGTAGAAGCGAGCAAGGTCAGGCATGGTCTCTCCCCTCCCCTGACCCGGCCAGCCCAGCGAGGCAAAGGGAAACAGGCCAGAGGAGAACCAGGTGTCCAGAACATCTTCCTCCTGCTGGGTGGACATGGAGGCCAAGGGTGTGCCTGGGGAGGAGCACAGGGTGAAGACGGAAAGTTGCGATTATTACCGTAGCTGTCAAGACTTTTATTATCTATTGCTACATGAGGTTTATTATTTTAATGAGGGTTTGCACACACACACACACACACACACACACACACACACACACACACACACACACACACACACACTTGAATGATATAAAATAATGCAGTTTTCCCTCACAGAAATATAGAAGGGTACCCAGAGTAGGTTAATAAAGGTGATACAGACAAGGACTGCACCTCAACTGTAGGGAAAACTACAATTAGGTACAGCTTTGCCCCACGGAAATACTGATAACAGGAACACACTATGAGATACAACACAAAGAATGTACATCAACTGAAGGAAAAACAATAAAAAGTAAACATTTCTGCCATATATTAGACCATCCAAACTAACACTAGGTAAACACACACCTTCCTTCTCCACAGCCTTCCGCCTTGCATCCTCCTCCAAGCAGCCGCCACCCACACCTCCCAGCCGTCTGCTGCAGTGATGTGGTACACTGGGATTTTGTGGCCCCACCAGAGCTGCTGGGAGACACACCAGTCTGTGATGTTGTCCAGCCAGCTATGCCAAGCCCTCCTGTGCAGCTGTGGCACCAGGGTCAGACGGCCGCTCTGCACAGCCTCGGACGCCTCCTGTGCCAACTCCTTGCACCAAGCGAACCTGTGTAGACATGAAAGTAAGCAAGCAAGTGTTTGTGGCTAATTATAATACTCAACATGCCAGTATCATCTGCAGCATCACCATCTGCTCACCACTGGGGCCTCAGCACGGGCTCAATGACATCCTGCGTCCTGCTACAGCGAGGCACCGTCATGGGGTGGGCGTGGCACCCTCTGTACAGCCCCAGTGCCGACAGGGCCGACGGCACTGCCCCCCGCGCCTCAAACCTCAGCAAACCCTGTGAGGGGAGTGAAGCCCTGTTATGCTTAATAGTGAGGACAGTAGTGATGATGCAGTTAATAGTTTAAGACTTAATGAATGGTATTACTGCATCTCATAAACCACCACACCTCAGTCTTTGTGGTGGTAAACAGTGCAGACAACAGTACTGCTACAGTTCATCATTAGCAAGACTTAGCTCAGTCTTTGTGGTGGTAAACAGTGCAGACAACAGTACTGCTACAGTTCATCATTAGCAAGACTTGACAAATACTATCATAGCTCAAGAACCACAATGAATATTATACACCTTTCATGCATCTAAGGCCTACGCTCTGAAACATCTCGGCGCCAGACCTCCACTATTTCAAAAGGGCTCTAGATGAAGCTACACAGGTTTTTAAGAATGTTTGTAAGGTTCTAGTGACACAATAACAACATTTCTATATTATTAACAGGAGAAACACTCTTGAGAACCTGGCTAAGTATCTCTGTGGCCTTGAAAAAATACTCATCATGAAATAATATGGGTTTTCAAGAATGTTTTAATGGTTCTAGTGATAGATTAACATTTCTACATTATTAATCTTGAGTACCCAGTTAGGTATCTCTGTGGCCTTGAAAAAATACTCATCATGAAATAATACGGGTTTTCAAGAATGTTTTAATGGTTCTAGTGATAGATTAACAACATTTCTACATTATTAATCTTGAGAACCCAGCTAGGTATCTCTGTGGCCTTTGCAAATAATCTTGGTGAGAGCAAAGCATTTCTAAACACAGGCTCAATTTCCTCTCCCTGACCTCAAACTCTGGCACAATATTGGTGACCTTTCCACTGCTGTCAAGAATGGAGAGGAATGGAATGCTGTATCTCTCCCTGACCTGACAGTCCTCGTGGCTGTGTCCTGGCGTGACCTTTACTGCACCTGTGGATGGATGTCCAGGTCACTTTATTTACCTTTCATCATAACAAATAAGGAACATATTAAATTAATGCCTCTGCTTCTCTGTATATGAAATTACACATGGAACTTGTGTAATTTGAAATGCTGAACTAACGGTTTTGGTTTGTCGTCTTAAATTTGTACGTGCAATCTCGACCTCTTTTATAAGAACGCGAGAAAATAAGAGAAGCCTAAAAAATATAATTATTCTCTATCTATCTCACTTACCACAAAGATAAATTAACTGAAAATTTTAACAAATATGACAGAACACTCAAAAGAATCACTGCCACTTTCATCACTGCCTTTAACATCATCACCTTCCACCTACAACACCAGAAACCTCAACAGACATCACCACAAGCATCACTAATCATTATTCTCTGCCAGTCACCTGCACAAAGGAAAAACTAACTAAAAACATCACTATAATTAATTTGACATCTATTTCGCCTACCAAAAAGAAAAAAAAACAAGTCAGCTACATAGTCAGCTACATATAAGTCACGAGAGGCGGTACAACCCTACACCGCAAGGTATCGATTCACCTCTCACCGAGTACCTGCACAGGACAGGTAAGGATCAAGGTGGTCCTAAATATGAGGCGGTCAAACACCAGGACTCTCAAGAACCCAAGGCTGTGAAGACTGAGAGGTCCTCGAGGCAGAGCGCTTCACGGAAAAGAAACCGATTCGTTAACTCTGCTGAAAAGTTTGAGGCAGCAGCCGTCGCTGCCAATAAGCGAGGAAGTTAACACCCGAAACCAATAACGTGGCAGGACAAACACCGTACATAATACTGTCACTACGCGGGCCGACCAATACCCGACCCCCCTCCTCCAGCAAGGCGCCGCCCCCCCTGAGAGAGGCAACCTCGTTGAGCACGTCCGTAGGCTCAAGCGCTTCGGAGTCTTATCTCCAATGCTTTTAATAGGTTCTAACCAAAGTTACTGAGATTTTGAAAGTATTCTTTTTATGACTCTAATGAAAGTTTAACAAGGATTCTGTATCACAAATGATGAAAGAGAACTCATGAAAACCTGACTAATCACTTCCATACCATTTAAGACTAGTTCTTTTGATCGGCCGATGCGTTTGAGAATACAGGCCAAAGTGTTTAAGCACAAAAACATTGTACGTCTTCATTTGTAATTTATGTAGCATTTAATTACACCATAAAAGAGAATGTGGTAGTCTGCGAGCAAAAACGTAGCTGGTTCGTCTCACCGTAGCACATTCACACCTTCCATTTTAAGTGAAGAGTTATACGTGATGAAATAACCATGAGCCACAATCTCTCACGCCCTCACTAAACTTTTCATCACTTCGCTGTCATCGCTCACAAGAACCAATGGAAGTCGCTGTCCTCGAATATTAAACACGCCCGTCGGGAGGGATAACAGATAAACATATCCAGCGCGTCACGGTAATTCACCTCGCCACAATGCTCTCAATGTAATTTACGGATCAATTTACATACGACAATTTCCGCCCATACAATTTCCATGCGCTCGACAGTAACTTATGACAAGCAGCAGCAGGGGGTCGAGGAAGGGGTTCGGGAAGCGATTACCGTCCTCCTGTCCATATTACCAGAGGCGCGGCGCGGCGGAGCTTCCTTCACACGGTCAGGGACAAGACGCGGGTGGCGGTAACATGCAAGAGGTGGCATGTCTGGTGGGTGGCAGTGGGTGGAAACAGTGGACAGGCTAATCACGTTTCATGTCCAGTCTTTCACGACCAAATTGTCTGGAAAGTGAATTATATCCGCAGCAGTCGTGGTGTGTGTGTGTGTGTGTGTGTGTGTGTGTGTGTGTGTGTGTGTGTGTGTGTGTGTGTGTGTGTGTGTGTGTGTGTGTGTGTGCGTGTGCGCGCGCGCGTGCGTGTGTGCATGCGTGCGTGCGTGGGCGCGCGCGCGCTCAGTCTTTCAGCTAGAGAGTACGTGAATGCATGCTTGTGTATCTATTCATCAACTCTCTCTCTCTCTCTCTCTCTCTCTCTCTCTCTCTCTCTCTCTCTCTCTCTCTCTCTCTCTCTCTCTCGGGCCGTCGTAACGGTTGTCTCGGGGGATCGTCAACAACCCTTGCACAACCAACCTCTCTCTGCCCCACTGCCTTCCACGTGAGCGCCACAAGCCGCTCCATAGCCTCCCTTCCCCTCCTCGCCTCTCATGGTATCTTACCCTCTGTTTTCATGCCCGTCATTCCGCACATTCTGGAATACCTGGCTTTGATCCCTCTGCCAGGTACATTTTTAAGTTTATTCTTCTATTTGTACCTCGCAAAAGAACATAGAGCCTCCCATTCTGGTCTACGTTCACTCTCTGCACATCCATACGCTTCAGTCTTGATTTTTATTCTGGGCGTAGGTTTTGCTCTATCCCTCCTCCTACAAGAACACCTCGTCTATTTTCCTGATTCTCCACCTCTTTCTTCTATCCAAGGGCACCGTCACTCGCTCTGCTGGAAGCCTTTATGACCTCCAAAAAAGGGTTCGCCCTCCACTACCTTCCTCTCGCGCGTCCCTAGAAACTACCTCCACAGACGTCCAGGTGCTGACCTCACTGGAATGTTACTTTATGATCGAGAGGGCAATGGCGTGATGCCTGAGGCGGCTGTGTTGGTCCGGTAGTATGTTGGTGACAGCACTGGTGGACGGAGAGAGGGAGGAAGGGAGAGAGAGAGAGAGAGGAACGTTATCACTCTCAAGGGTCGTACTCCTGAGACTCGTCCGAGGTCAAGTTGTTGGTCTGTGTTAGTTATTGCATGGCGGACGTATAGATTTTTCATTGCTACTCTTACACTGGTGGAATTCCCTAGGAGCAATAAAGGCAGAAGGCAGGAGTGATCACTGCAGTCCAGCCGGGCCAGCGGTACACGGGTTACAAAGGACTGCTGTGCCGACTTGAATGCATGGAAAGCCATAAAGCAAACCGGGTCTTGGTGATGTCATCTTTAGTCATACAGTCAGTAGTGGTCCGCGGTTCAATCTCGAAAAGGTTATATACAGCCAAGAATTCTGAACAGTTTCGGTGCAAGTCATAAAATCTGTTAGTCACTCATTCTTGAGAAACGGTGCTGCAATCACACACAAAATATTCTTCTAGTTAGCCAGCCACACGCATCGAGGGT
Organism: Scylla paramamosain; assembly: GCF_035594125.1. Taxonomy (NCBI): domain Eukaryota; kingdom Metazoa; phylum Arthropoda; class Malacostraca; order Decapoda; family Portunidae; genus Scylla; species Scylla paramamosain. The sequence goes on from NC_087169.1 coordinate 1,305,425, forward strand.
CCCGCAGACTTCCATTTCCCTTACATTTCCATGAAATTTCAAACAAAAAGTACTCTGAAATTATGTGACACCTCTGTTATTACAGCTACATAACTACTTGAATTCGCTCAACCTGACTCATATCCCGAAGTGCCTCGCTATAACAAAAGAATGCGATGCACATACAAATACACACATACGAGTACACATACAAAAAGCTTCACCTTCACGTCTAAGGGTCGAGCCTCAGGGCGACAGATCCTCTCGTGTAGGTTAGCTGTCCCGTACATCACTTTGACAACCTCGTTACTGTAAGCCAAAACCGCGGCTCCGACTGTCCTCTCGTAAAACAGTGTTGAGGAAAGGAAAATGATACCCGCTATTCCTCATTCCGCGACAATCTCACGCAGGAACTCCACTCGCTGTACGTTAAGTGGAGGATGAAAAAAAATACTGCAGTGTCTTGAGTGATGTTGTTTACTCATGCAACCGTGAGAGAATTAGACGGTCGTACTGGAAGCAGTCTTTACCAACTGCAGACAGTGGAAGGAATATGTACAAAGTATTCCATGAAAACATTATCAACGTGTCGCTATATTGTGCCGAGAGAAATATCATCGCAGCAGGATATTCTACGAAGAAATTAATATGACTGAAGGATGCTATCAGGGAATTAATTAAAGCATAATATTTACGATCAATATAGTATTTAAGATACGCCTTAAATTGAAACATATACAACCAGCAGAAGAGATAAGACGAATGGGGAGAAGGTAGATGAATGGAGCAGAGAAAGAGAAGGCGGTAGATGAAGGAAGAAAGGAAGAGGAAGGAAGGAATACAGAGAGGGATGAACGTGTGTGGCCCTTCCCTGCCTCCTTCCCCACCTCGTTCCCTCTAGCCAAGGAAGCAGCGTCACCCCTGGAACGTTAATTACTTCATCGGCCACGTCTCAAAGGACCTCATCCCCGCCTTCGACAGTGATGTCGCCGCTACCTGGGCTCCGCGGCGGCCCGGCAGGTGTTATCTCGCTCCCCACACACGGAAACTCGAGCAGCCTCCATGAATGTAATCACCTGCTACTTGATGGTGATATATGAACGGGCGCTACATTCGTTACTCCGACACACACACACACACACACACACACACACACACACACACACACACACACACACACACACACAGAGAGAGAGAGAGAGAGAGAGAGAGAGAGAGAGAGAGAGAGAGAGAGAGAGAGAGAGAGAGAGAGAGAGAGAGAGAGAGAGAGAGAGAGAGAGAGAGAGAGAGAGAGAGAGAGAGAATAATAAACTAAATGAATAGAACTTAACGAAGAACTGGACAAATATAGATACGGAAACGAAACCATACGAGTTTAGTTCAGTTGTTTATCATAACACACACACACACACACACACACACACACACACACACACACACACACACACACACACTCAGACACATACACAGGCACACACACACACACACACACACACACACACACACACACACACACACACACACACACACTCAGACACATACACAGGCACACACACACACACACACACACACACACACACACACACACACACACACACACTCAGACACACACACGCACACACACACACACACACACACACACACACACACACACACACACACACACACACACACACACACACATCTCATCTTATCAGCCCGAGAGTGTGGCGTCTATTCCAAAGTTAGTGAGTCGTGAAATTACAGCGCCGATTACAGAGATCCAGGAAATGGTGGTGAAGGTGATTGTGCCAGTGATTGTGGTGGTGACTGTCGTGGTACTGGAGTTGGTGATATTGGTGATGATCATGATGGTTACTAATCTATATTCATTACCCTTTTAACTCCAGCCGTCATTCACAACACTATTTTTCCTTTTCAATATATGAGGTCGGTCGGTCAAGGTTAAAAAAGTGTATTTAAAAACCCACTCGAGTACTGCTTCATAAGAGAGAATAGAAATAGGAGAACCGTGAGAGAGAAAGAAAGGGAGAGAGAGAAGCCAGTTTAGTTCCTGAGGTGTCTTGATATTCCTTTTTTCGAAACAGTTGAAGTCGCAGACAGGAGGAAATACAGAAACAGGAAAAAAACATTCCAGAGTATAAATGGCTTGCATAGAGATGTAGAAAAAAAAAAAAAAAAACAGAGGGCTAATTAATTTTTTTGTGAGGTACATAACTATTCAAAAGGCTTCAGTACAAAAAGAAAATAATGTGTTACAAGTTATAGATAAATGTAACTATCTAGCAGAGAAAGGCTTTAAGATGACTAATGTCCCTTATTTATGATGAAAATTAACGCAAGGGTTTATGCCACACACACCCACACACGAAACAAGAATGAAGCATAAATCACGGGACTATAATTTATGGGCAGGGAGCGCATGACCTTACATTTGAATCAATTAGATCCATACACATTTAGGCGCGTGGGAAACACATTGCATGGGCCTTACGCCACCACCTCTGCGCCGCTCGTCAGCCAAAGAGGGGGAGGAGGGCGGAGGCTCTTGTACAAACTAAACATCCATTCATCTGTTCAGTCTATCCACCCATCCATCTTCTCTGTCAGTTCTGAATTTTTGCTTCAGTGTTTAAATTTTTTTTTTTTCTCTCCCTCTGTTTTCGTCGCGTAGTATATTTGTTGGTCTAGTTACCTTACTTATCTACAGACTGTAAGTAGTCTAAGATTACTCGTCCCATTTTTTCTCCTTTTATTATGAATGAATGAGACTTTTTTTTTTCAAATTCCGATCACCCTCGAGAAGTACAAGAAAATACGTGTTTTCTTTATTTATGAAAGTCACGTTTTATCTTAAGCTCATACGTACTTGCTTCACATAACCACAGACTCTTTATGCATGACTTGTGGATACAGTATTAACAAATCTCCTAAGTTAATAAAAGCAAAACCGTTTACTCATAAAATTTAATGTACGAAATGAGGAACAGGGAGCTTCGTGTTAAGATTCAATACGAATTCCACTACGAAAACTCCGATAAAATAATGAACGAATAAAATGAAAGAGAGAGACTTGATATGTGGGTAGAACAGACGATAGATAGAAGAGAGGATGGACTTACTGGCTCGTAACTCTTATTAGTATGACGTGTTAGACTCAAAATAGTTGATGATAGTTGTCTGGGGTGTGTGTGTGTGTGTGTGTGTGTGTGTGTGTGTGTGTGTGTGTGTGTGTGTGTGTGTGTGTGTGTGTGTGTGTGTGTGTGTGTGTGTTATATTATTCTTACAGCAAAAGGAAAAAAAGAAAAACAAACAGACTCCCATAAATATGAACATTCTCTCTCTCTCTCTCTCTCTCTCTCTCTCTCTCTCTCTCTCTCTCTCTCTCTCTCTCTCTCTCTCTCTCTCTCTCTCTCTCTCTCACTTCATCGCTTCTCCACTGTGTATGCTAACCCAGTTTCACTCCACTTCCTCTGGCGGCGTGGGTATCTACTGCTGCTGCTATTCGCTCCTTCCCCGTCAACACCGCTAGGGGGCTGAGGGATGCCCGGCCATTAGCTCTGCTAGTGTTTACTTTCTGTAGCCTCGGTGTCAAGGGTAGCGAATGGAGGGGACAGAGCGAATGGAGGGGACGGACTGACTCGTAGTACAGTGCAAGGATGTTCATGATTATAAATAGACTAGTAATTTTCGCTCGATTCATTTTGTGTATTAGTGTAAGATCCGAGAATACTCGATTGTTTTTCGAGGATGTTCATAATTGCGAAGTTGATAGATTTAGTTTTGTTTCGATTTAATTTGTTTGTTGTTGTAAAAGCCATAGATTTAATCAATACTTTTATTTTTTTACATGACTTTTTTCTGTCTCCAAGCGAAACTACACACACACACACACACACACACACACACACACACACACACACACACACACACACACACAGACACACACACATATACACACACACAAACACGGTCTATTATAACCAATCGGTATCGTTTTCATTCTGGGGCTCAGTGCAGTTACCTTATTATGGAAGACAATAGGTATAGGCAAGCTAACTTTGAATAGTCTTTCATCGCATCCTTTGTCAGACTGGGCGAAATGCAGACCCGGTACAATTGGGGATCAGTTTAATTTCATCTACATTAATCACTTTTCATGTAGCTCTGATCAGCTTTCATATCCCGCCCCCTCCCTCTCTCTCTCCCTCCCTCTCTCTCTCCCTCTCTCTCTCTGGAACAACAAAGAGAAGTCCATATCACACTGGTCGGCCGAGTACGATAGCCTGACCTTCTACCACAAAGTTCCCGTCTGCTCAATAAAAGGCTTAGTGTTGACTTTACCTTTGCTGGATGCTGCGGTGTTAACGGCGGGGAAGATGGAGGCCGTGGCGTTAGGGGAGAGCACACCCATCATGAGCACACCAAGCATGGCCGCCAGCACGCTGTAAGGGAGGACAAGAGGCAAACTATTACGGTGGTGTTAATGGTATGTGTGTAGATCGTGAAGGTTTGGTTGTTCTTCTGTCGGAACCTGCTATGGCTGCGAGGGTTAGCGGTTTGTCTATATATATATTTTTTTCTACTGATTTACTCGTATCTGTTTATATGTCTGTTTGTCTAACTATCTATTCATTTATCTATCTATCTATCTATCTATCGAAGTATCCCCACATCTATCCATTCACCTATTTAATTTGTAGCCAATTTCATTATTTTTCTCTCTCTCACACACACACACACACACACACACACACACACACACACACACACACACACACACACACACACACACACACACCAGTTACATAAAGCCCGAGTTGCGTATCGAATACCACGGAAGACTGATATCACTGCTGACTATCGAATATACACAAGAAATGGTCTATTCCGGAGGATGTGAGGGAAGTGATATTGAAAGGCTGGCGGGCTTCCCTCCTTCACTCCCTCTTGCCTCACCGCGAGGGAAGAGGTGTTGGGGGAAATACAACGCCGCACTCAATCCTTCGGGGGAAATAAACTGCATGGAAAATCTATATAGCGTGACTCGAAGACGTGATATTGATCAAATTCGTCAGTTATGTAAAAAATAAAAATAAGTAAATATTAGTCATTTGTTTATAGCTAGTGTATGAGGGATCTTAGTTTGAGAGAGAGAGAGAGAGAGAGAGAGAGAGAGAGAGAGAGAGAGAGAGAGAGAGAGAGAGAGAGAGAGAGAGAGAGAGAGAGAGAGAGAGAGAGAGAGTTAAAATTTCTGTTAAAACTACTGCTCAACTACACAATATTTCTCTCCATTACACATTCCGTCTGGTCTAAGGATCGTGCTTCTCGTCGCAAATTCCTCTTACTACCAATTATCAGAAACGAAAGTTATCCGAAAGTTTCCTCTTTGGCGTTCCTAAGTAATTGACGATTACCGTGAGATTCAGTAAGACATGAAAGAGTAACACAAATATAGCGTGCAAGGAAGAACGCCTTTCACCTTCAACTCAAAGCCAAGATAAAGCAAGTATGAAAATTATGCTTTGAAAATAATGCCGAAACAGAGGGAAATATTCAAAAAGTATTTATTTCCAGTATTGCTTACATATTTTGAAGACCTGAGAAAAACAGAGTCGTGGTCGTTTTTTTTTTTTTTTGGTGTCTTAAGTATGTCCTCTATAAAATATCACAGGTTAAGTTTTCAATTTCTTATTTTATATTTGAGACAAGGTAAAATAAAAGCTTCAGACTGGTTTGCTCTTTTTTTTTCGAGTTTCAATCCAATAGTTTCTCTCCCTCCACGGGTGTTTGAGCGTTAAGGCTGCGTCTCCACTGAACCGTGGCGTCTTGGCAACTTACAATGAAATGCTTTTATATTATCAGACTAAGATAAAGCGAGCTTACGGAGTTTAGTCCTGCGCAAGCTGCCACCACCATTAACCCGAGCGTGCCCCATCACTCCTGACCCGCCATCACATTGCACATCACTGCAGCCTCAATCCCTGCCCCCAGATGACACCCACCACTCCGAACCGGTCCCGTCCATTACGATTTTTCCCCTGGCACCATCAAGCTCTACTCACCACTCACCAATCAAACATGGCTTAGCAAAGGGATTCAGCCACAAACACGCATCAGGACCTCGTGTCGACCATCAGCCACACACTACCACTGCACGTCAACCTTTTCACAAGGAAGCACATTCATAAAAAGTACCGTTTTAGTTACATTTCGTCACACACACACACACACACACACACACACACACACACCAACAATTAGACATGAAGGTCGGATCAAATATGGCAGGAATGAGAGGAGAGGGTGAGAGTTTTGACAGCAAGAGGAGAAACCAGTGAAAAAAAGTGGTGCTCAACGTTACGTCACTGTAACTAAATCAACCCTCGAGACACTGATGCGTACCACCTGCGCCCACCAGCCTTCAGAAGAGAGGGTTTCTTTAAGAGTGACTGGATATGTATTACTTTAAGAAACCAAGTACAGTGTTTCGAATTAGCGAGCGACGTAACATCTTAAGAGTTCAAATGCCGGTGATTATGGAAAGCTTCCGACTGTAGGTTTTCTATTAATGGCACCCAATGCGTAAAGAAGGGAATATGTGTAGAATGTAAGTCGGAAAAATTAAGTTTACGGAAATTTGCGGATAATAGTGTGCAGGTGTTAAGTAAAGTTACATGAAACAACACAATTTTTTTTTCTTAAGATATGCTCACCAATATAAAGCCACATAAAATAGCACCAGTTTCCCTAAGACATTTGTAGCCGCATAAAGCCGCATGTAATAATAACAGTTTAATTCAGACATTTGAAACAACATAAAGCTTCATAAAAATAATAAGCTCTTCTAAGATTTACAGCCCTTTACAACCACATAAACTTATAGCAGCTTCCTTATAATATTCACACACACACACACACACACACACACACACACACACACACAATGTAAACTTTAATTATGAGTAGCAGCTGGTGAGGTTTCTAGCCTTGGCACCTGATCTCTCTCTATCTACTTTCCTGGTTCCTGGTAGGCAACAATCTCCTGCAGTCCCCAGTCACCCCCAAAGAAAGCAGTCCCTCTCGTCCTCGCTCCTTTACACATTTACTCAGAGCCACCAGTCTTCCAGTTATCAGTACAGTAGCATTTATTGTTCCTTCTTCTCATGCTGGAAGTCGCATCTCACTGGTGGCACTTCTCCATTTCCCTCCCTCACTCTGATCTTCGTTCTTATTCAATTGTCTGAACTCTGACGATGTTTTTCTTTCAATTTTAGAGTCTCGTTTCTATTTGTCTGTGTCCTTTCTCTCTCTCTCTCTCTCTCTCTCTCTCTCTCTCTCTCTCTGAGTAACTCCTTTAAACTTTCGTTCCCTTGCTCTGACAGTATTCAAACTCCTAGGGCGGCACCTTAATTTCGATTCCTTCAACAACCCAGGCCTCATCACCGGTCTGGTTTCCGCTCGAAAAATCCTGCCAATATCCTGCTCCAAAAACATGATGTCTTTGGGAACGTTTTCCGGTAAACTTCGATATCTTACGAGCTTCACCTCCCTGTCTGTAAACTAAAAAAATATTGTCTACATATTCACTCATTTTACTTTTGTTCCTTATTTTCTTTTTGTCTGTCCGCTTCTTTATTACAGTACTTGAACGCTAACATAAAAAAGGTTATGTAAAGAAAAAAAATTGGGCATGATATATAATTTTCATCAACTAAATAACTGTAGGAAAGTCTGAGTTATGAGAAATCTCCGGCAACGAAAGCCCCGCCAAGGAAACCCATATAAAGACCCTCACCGGTGACCATGTCGACCACCGCCGCCCATCACTTGACGACCTCTAAATCTGTGTTAAGGCGAGACCGGTCATAACTACTACAATGGTGGCTGGGCTCAGGTTGTGGACTTAAACCTCTGGTCAATGTATCATCCTGTGTTTACACTTCGCCACTCTTCTCGGAAGATTAGTTCATAAAATACTTATCTTAAGTGGACTGAGATCCACAGACTGCCTACCTTGCTAACACACAAAACACAAAGTAAGTGCTCTGGTAAAAGCACACTCATGGCATGCAGGAAAGGCGACACTGGTCTCGTATATCCTCATGACTGAAGTGTGACAGCTTCTAGTCTTTCGTTATTTAATGCAGGGCGAGTAGATTCCACTAACCTCGACATCAAGTAACAGGAAATGATACTCTGAGTCTCACGTTCCTCCACTCCTTTCCACCCCACGAGGATCGCCTGTCCGTCCAAAAGACTGGCAACAGCTCCGCCCAGAGAGCGAAAATATAACACTCATAAAGAAGTCGTCGAACAAAGAGTTGCCCGCCGGGCCTGAGACGACCCTGTAATAAACAGGGTGTGTCTGGCGGCGTCGCCCCTCCTCGCTTTCAGCGCCTCACCTCTCACTTTCTCACACATGGGCCACACATCTGATTCTACATTAATAATTCAACTCTCAGATTTCCTAGATACACAGACTCCCAGCAGGTAACTTGCCGGGGTTAACTGTTTAGCTCCGTTGGTGTTCCCTCAACCTTGCCTTTCATTAGCGGTACTAGATATTCGCTAAGTAGACGCTGATGTGAGTAAAGGTTGCTCTGGCCATACTGGTCAGACGCGAGGGTCCTTCTCCTTCTGAGTCTCCTTCTCTTCAATTCCTTAATTGGATGTTTGGGTGTCGGTCCGCCATGGTGGCCTCCCCCAGGAGGTCCGGTAACCTCCACGAGGCCAGTGAAATAAGGCATCGTTCTGTACATTTGCTTGCCTGACGAGTGGACCTTCGTACCCGAGAGGCTACAGTGACGTGCGGTTCAGACCCGTGTCACTTCTTGATCCTTTCTGATATATATAGCGGAATGTGAGGGAGACATGAAGACTTTAACATACACGCAACAAGCGACAACAAATTTATTTTCATGATTACATGCCTGATTATATTATTGGTGAAATTTAAGACTGGATACAATGCAGCTTTATATTCTTCCGATGGCTCTACTTTCAAGCATCCTCCTTAACAACACATCCGAACACGCTGTACATGACATTTTGAGTTCAACCATTTACCGTCTTAGGTCACACTAATTCTATAATTACTCCAGTGTGCGGGCGAGGCTGTCAGATGCAGGAATAAATTCTAACTTGGACAAGAGAGAGAGAGAGAGAGAGAGAGAGAGAGAGAGAGAGAGAGAGAAAGCGTGCGCCCTAAAGCTCCATCTCTCGCTCTCAGGACGCCCAGCAAACACTTACACCCGCCAGATGACCCACTCAGAGGCTCGCCGCGCACAAGGGGACCGTCATGAACACACCCACGCTTAACACACACACACACACACACACACACACTTTTTTGTACACATAACCACCGAATATCGTGTATTACTTTCCGTTATTTTTCTCCACAAGTCTAACGTATCAAACGAGAAGAGGAGTAAAAAGATAGATTAATAAATAAATATATAGATGAATAAAAGAAAAGGAGGACAAGAAGAAAACAAGAACAGAAGAAGATAAAGAAGATGAAAAAAAAGTAGAAGAAATAGGAAAGCACCTCTGAATATTCTTTGTACTAGATCCCAAACTCGTAAAGGCGAAAAATAAGACTACATTATGAAGTGTCACGTATCACTATTACGGAGGGAGAGTAGCGTGTGGGAGGTGAGGACTGGGCAAGGTCGGGGTGAGAATGGTGTGGGCGTCACATGCTTTCATGGTTACGACACTGAGGGGGAAAGTGACACTGAAAATAATGAAAAATGGACTAACTTTTAAATGTAGCACTAACGACTGTACAGAGGGAGTCCTGTTTGTGTGTGTGTGTGTGTGTGTGTGTGTGTGTGTGTGTGTGTGTGTGTGTGTGTGTGTGTGTGTGTGTGTGTGTGTGTGTGTGCTGATGTACTGTAGGTATGAATACGTGCGTGACAGTACTTGTACACAACGTTACATGAGGCTACCAGCTGGCCTGCCTATCTGCATTATGTGAAGTACTCGTGTACATTATACACGAGTCACTGAATAATGTTGAGTGAGTCAGTTAGTCAGTCCATTTGCATGTACTGTACGTGGATCTATGTTTGTATATTTGTATGTGTGTTGGTAAACAAGTAACAAGGCTGGCTTGTCTCCTTCACCTTCCTGTTTGCGTCTCGTCAATCTGCATTTGGGAGAGTAAGATACCTAATTTTCTATGTAGGCTTTGTATAGCAACGTCTGTGTGTGTGTGTGTGTGTGTTTGTGTGTGTACCTGAACATAAATATCTTCTAAGTGAACATAGAGTCAAACGTTTCCTGCTTATCCTCTCTTCCCCAGCTCTGGCCAGGGTCGGCACGCCAGCGCCCGGGGAATGCTGCCTGTCTGGCTTAACTAGAAAAAAAAAAAAGGCAAATAAATCCCTGGTCTTATTTTGCCGAGGCGGATCTGCTTTCTCAGTAGCTTCCCTGTATGAAGTGTTCTTAAAAAGTACTTAAAAGAGTTTTCGAAGCTTAAATCCTGCCAGAGTACTTTAATTACTTTTATGCTGATGCTTGTGAGCTCAGACAGGCGCGAGGAATAAATCTAAGGTGATTTTCAGTATACTATATCTCAATGGTCTTCGCAGCTCGCAGGAAACCCAATGAACGTCTTAATGCTGGTTGGAACTGTGTCCACTTCTGCTTATGTTCACAGAATCTGTCACAATGAGATTAATTACCAGCTTTTAATCTCTGACAGGTGTCGCTTTGCAGGTGGATGAGCATGGGATGCTGGCGTGCATCACTACTGTCTTGTCGGGCGGGGCTCCCTCAGTAGCGCCCGGGGTGACTGCAATCTGACCAGCGAGTCGTCAATGATCACAGTCACATACTTAATTAGCCCTTAATATCACACCGGCATTCTAGACCGTAAAGTACGAGGGAGATAAGACTAAAATAAGGCCTCGGAAATGGGGATTATCTACGATGTTATCACCGCTGCCTGGCATAAACACTCCGTCCTTTCACTACCCTGCTCTTTCTCACCGTAAGCAGTAACTCCCTCAGCAACCAACGCTGACACTCCAGGTCGTCTCCCATTTTCTCTCCCTGCCCTCTTATATGCCTTAGCCTTGGTCATGTTCCATCAGCGACTCAGAATGATGTAAGGGTCAGTGACAGGAGATGCATGTATGCCGTGTCCTCCCTTAAGCACTGTATACCTTGCTCATTTCCTTCAACTTTCTCCACCGCCGCCACCAACCACGAACACTTTTTGCCTCCCACTTCCTCTTAATTCTTATCGTCCTCCTCCCCTCCAGTGCATTTTTTCCCCACTCTTCGTTCCTCGCTCCCTGTTATTTTCTTGTCTCTCTTCCTTTGCTTGACCCTCCTCCTCCTCCTCCTTCTCCTCCTCCTTCTCCTTTCTCTTCCTATCCCTGTTCTTTCTTTTACCCTCTATAAACACAAATGGAGGGTATAAAGGCTGACTTACCTAAGTTTATCAAACACCAGCCCAGTGTAGTTTTACGTTTACCTACACCAAAACTTACGCCTCTATCAAAATACATGCTTGTGGCGGTAAAATGAGGAGACACGGGTAGAAATCAATTAAAACGTTAACAAAGACCAGGAAAAAAAGTACAGATATAGAGAGAAAAATAAGTACATTGGTGGTATTAAATCCTCTAACACAAAGCCATTAAGAGGATAATATAACGCATGATAAACACAATAAAGGAACACCATAATCCCCGCGGCAGCCAGGACGCGGTCAACCTATACTCCCATCGTCCTTTGATTCGAGGACAACAAAGGTGGGTACTCGCATCGCCTCTACATCAGGTCCTTGTGCACGCTTCACTCACCACCGGCGCGGGTTCGATCAATGCGGCCCGGCAGTAAATTACGAGACAGAGCCTTGTTAGTAGGTGTAATCCGCTGCGTTATTTCAGTTAAACCCTCAATCTTTCACCAGACTAGGGTTTTCTGTTTCTCTTCATTAACTTCAAGCAATACCACGTTGATTTTTTTTAAAGTTGATCGTAGCCTCTGTTGGGATTTTGTGCATGGGCTGGATGGTTTGGTGGGCTGTTATGCTCTGGTGAAAAGGGGAGATTGGTGTCGTTAATAGTGAGAGAGCGAGCTGATTGTTAGGAGTAATGAGTGCTGTTGCTCTTATTGTTGTTTTTATTATTGTTTTTAATTATTTTTTTATTGTTGTTGTTGTTGTTGTTGTTGTTGTAACTGTTGTTGTTATTAATATTGTTATTGCAGTATTAGCTATTTATGTATATTAACACACTTTTATTAATTTATTTATTAGTTTATTAACTACTGCTGCATTTCTTTGTTATACATTATCAGTGTTGTTGTCGTCTTGCTATAATTAGCATCTAACATCTAGTAATAAAGTAACTTCTAATCTTAAAGTAAATGAAAATGCAGTGGTCTCATATTCCTTATATATCCGGGTCCCGCTTCATCACGTTTACACTCCCCCAGATAACCTGTTCCCTCACCATCATAGTCGTGGGCAAGAGTGATAAAGATTCATGTGACTGACTCAGTGCAAACCAATGTTAAGAGTCCCGCACCCAACTTGCACATGCAGTTGTCCATCTATCCCTCCTGGTGCAGCTTTGAAAGTACGCACTCACTCACTCACTCATGGAAAAAAAAAATAAATAAAAAGGTTAAGACTCAAGTGAACCCTACAGAAATAAAACAAGAATCCGAAGCCCTCTCGAATGAAAATGAGACGTTTCGAGTTCCCGACCCTGACCTTTCCTCAACCTTCGTACCCGTCAATATTTCGGATTTCGGGTTTCGTTGCTTCGTTCGCTACACAGGATTGATAATGACGAGTAACCCGCCTGTAATTTAAATTAATATCACTGATGCGAAAGTAATATTAAGAAAGTAGGTTCTGAATGACGTAAAGCAATTAGACTTTATCCTTGGTTGCATACTTTTCTAGTCATCGAAAATAGAATTGTCAAAAGTGAAGACTGTAACTTCTATTGACAAAAAACGGGATTTGCAATTGCTTTCAATAGTATAATATCATTTACACAAGTGCTTATGTTACAAACGCATTGGTTAGTAAATATAACAGATAAATATCTGCCAAAATTAAGTACGAGAAAGTATAAGTGTAGATAAGCGGACAAGCTCTTAACTGTCAGCAAGACTCACCACTCCACTTCCCCCTTCCTCTCCCTAGCATCCCAGCACTTCCCCCCCTTCCTTCCCCTTACCATCTCCCGAAGACGCTCCAGTAGGCACGTGTTTCTCTCTCTCTCTCTCTCTCTCGTGCCCTGCCCATTCTCCCAGGTCACGACTCATACCCTGACGGCTCCGACATGTCCCGCCCTCACCCATCCGTATCTTCTCTACTTCCATTTCCTTTTATCCCTCAATCTGCCTTCACGTCTTGATGACCCCTTACTCTTGCCCGAGCTCCACCCATGCCCAACCCCACCAATGGCCTTCACCCCACGCAGTCGAGCTTTCATTTCTCCACCCATGCCACGTCACCCAAGTTAGTCATTAATAAGTAAGTATATATAAATAAGTATAAGTAAGTATATAAATAAGTATATGACTAAACACGGTTCTGTGAAGACGTTCAAAAATTTTCCTTTTTCCTGATACTGAGATACACTTGCTATATATGTAAATGGGAGGAAGAATGAGACGGAGGAAGGGAAACGTTTGGATTTAGCTAACAACTGGAGTGCCACTGGTATATACTTAACTGTACGGGGAAAAGAGGTAAGAAAAGGAGAAACATTTCTGTATAAGTTCAGATAAAGGTTACATAAGGAGAGTTAAATTTCTACCTACAGTCCACACGAGATGAAATTCAAAAGGAAACGAAGTAATGTAAAACTGACTGATGACACTAAATGCATCCTTTGATCCCTTGAACTGCAGCTCGAGTTTTCACACCTGCAAAAGGAGAGCCACGAAGAAGGAAGACTGGAAGCGTCACGGGGGAAGGGTATGGCTCCGTTAAGAGGAAATGTTAAAAGGGAACGTTAAGATTTATGTCTCGGAAACCTGAAGGCGGGGATGTAAGAAGACACGGATCGGGTCAAGCAAGAAAGAGGGAGAAATGAAACAAGAGTGGCGGCGGATGCAGAGGAAGAGGAGGGTGAGCTGACGTGCAATGATGAGTAACGAAGAAGGAAGAAGAATGAAGCTTGAAAAAGAAATGATGCAGAGGAGAGAGTAAGAAAAACGTGATGAAGGAGGCAGAGAGAGAGAGAGAGAGAGAGAGAGAGAGAGAGAGAGAGAGAGAGAGAGAGACAGAGAGAGAGAGAGAGAGAGAGAGAGAGAGAGAGAGAGAGAGAGAGAGAGAGAGAGAGAGAGAGGGGGGGGGGGGAGTCAAAATCATCATGGGAAGAGGAACCACAAGTGACCCGCTCAACCAACTGACATCTGGGATGCGCATATTTTGATAAGCGTGGGTCGAAAACTAGTTAAGCACCTCTTTGATTTGAGGAAATGTAGAAAAAATTCAGGTAACACACACGGACAGGAATATGCCATTGAAAAGGGACTCGTTACATTAAAAAAAAAAAAATGTTCTTCAGAATGCCACAGCGGCAGACTGCTTCTCTCCAATATCGCATCATAAATTCTTGGTGCATCATTTATATCATACAGTTCCTCAGGTATCGGTGCAACAATTCTGACTTCATAACTTTGCTGCCTGGGAAGTATTACCTTAGGATTTGACATTCAGGGATTACAATTACCCGATGAGGAATGTAACTATTGTTCACAATCTTTTGGGTCAGTAATGTGTATGTCTTTTTAATCTTTTCTTGCCATGGCGCATGCTGCAAATTAGTATCGCAGGATGGCAACAGCAGATACTGGTCATTGCCTAGCTAACTTCGTAATATAGATAAAAAAAAAAAAATTAATAAGACACTAGCTACTGACTGAGATGGTGATCTCACATCTCATACCTGTGTCCTCCACAAGCAGCCCGCTGTTGTTGTTTTACCTGGCAATGACCGTCCGTCCACCCATCCTGGCAACCCCCGGCTGGAGCGGCCCAGTCACAGCCAGGCAGAGCTCACAGCGACGCACCCTCACACCACTACTGCCACACCAACACTGACCCGTCAGACTCCGCTGCACTGCCTCACTTACCCTAAGAAAAACAAAAAAACGTTTGAATGAACTGACCGCATTCTTAACCAATGGAGAGAAGTAATAATACACTAGGTACCATGTGATCTATAAGAATCAACATTAAAACACTACAAGGAACATAAGACAGACAAGAGATAAATACACAAAAAGAGGCAGCAGCTTAGAAACACTGGATGCCGGTCACGACCTGTGGGACGAGGCGGCAGGTTTTGAAACCGCATACAGTTGATTTATCAGACATCAAGACCGTAGCAATACTCTATAAACCACGATGTCCTTATTACTGCAGATGAAGTAGAGCACATTCTGTATAAATATAGGGTGACGAGAAGGGTCACGTATTGGTGAATATTTGCGCATTCATGTTGTTGCCACAGTGCACAAGGCTGGAGTGTTCTTCATTTTAGTGGCGAGGATCGCATGTTTCTTTATAACACAAGAAATTACATGATCATAAGAATTCCTATCATAAAAACAACTGCGTTTCTTATGAACTCTTAAGAACTTCTGCTCTCAACACGTTCAGCAGAATTTTGAGACACCATTTAGCTCAATACATTCTAAGAAACAGGATAAAGATTATGACGATGATGGAGACAATGATTATGACGTGCATGAACAATAGCTTTGAACATAATTACAGTAGTAGCAACAGCAGCAACAGAGGCAGCAGAAGAACTAGTAGTAGTAGTAATGATGATGATTATGATAATGACGATGATGACAACAACAGCAACAAGAACAACAATAACAACTAAAACACTAATGATATATGAAGCAATGAAGTTTTGGAAAAGGCTGTTATCCTTACTTATGCTATCCTGGTAAAGACACAGAAGACTTCAAGTTCTATATACACAGATAGGTGAGGCAGACAGATACATACAAGTGGGAGCGTCAAGAGAAAAATGAGATAAGAATGTTCTCTCTGTTGGGCTGCTGTGGCACTTTATATCATCGGTATTATTCTTCTGATTTCCGTTCATAGAATTTGTCGGTGAACTTGCACGTGAAAGTTAAATCGTCCCCGTGGCGGTAAGAGATACACATCTGAGACACCCACAAAGAAATAATGAGGGAATAATGATTTTTTGTCTTTCCTCCGCCCAAACCTTAACAACAACAAGCAACTAACAATATCGATAACAACAGCGATTATTATTGCTTCTACATCTACCTTTGTAAATGTCACCACTGCTCATACTATTTTCACTACTAGTGTTTTGTTGAACAAAAAAAGATGAATAGGAAGATCACGATATCAAAATTGTAAATGGAAATATATGATACTAAGTAACTTCATGAAAAATCCTTAGTTACTACAGTCACTTGCGTAAATATTTGATTTCATTCATACCTGCGTCTATCAAGTTAACCACAGCGACATTCGTATGAGCGTGATACATTGTAGTTCAAAAGAAAAGTTAGACCTCATTCAGTTATCAGAGTCTCCCATTTAATTTTTCATACACAGATGGGTGGCCGTCACAAAAAACGTTTCTCCTCGATGTTGAATGGGTAACTTTGATGTGCCTTGTGATCCATAACATGTTGCTTTTAATCACTGTTATGATTTTTTTTTTTTTTATGTAGGAAGGATACTGGCCAAGGGCAACAAAAATCTAATAAAAAAAAATGCCCACTGAAATGCCAGTCCCTAAAAGGGTCAAAGCAGTGGTCAAAAATTAGTGGATAAGTGTCTTGAAACCTCCCTCTTGAAGGAATTCAAGTCATAGGAAGGTGGAAATACAGAAGCAGGCAAGGAGTTCCAGAGTTTACCAGAGAAAGGGATGAATGATTGAGAATACTGGTTAACTCTTGCGTTAGAGAGGTGGACAGAATAGGAGTGAGAGAAAGAAGAAAGTCTTGTGCAGCGAGGCTGCGGAAGGAGGGGAGGCATGCAGTTAGCAAGATCAGAAGAGCAGTTAGCATGAAAATAGCGGTAGAAGACAGCTAGAGATGCAACATTGCGGCGGTGAGAGAGAGGCTGAAGACAGTCAGTTAGAGGAGAGGAGTTGATGAGACGAAAAGCTTTTGATTCCACCCTGTCTAGAACAGCAGTATGAGTGGAACCCCCCCAGACATGTGAAGCATACTCCATACATGGACGGATAAGGCCCTTGTACAGAGTTAGCAGCTGGGGGGGTGAGAAAAACTGGCGGAGACGTCTCAGAACACCTAACTTCATAGAAGCTGTTTTAGCTAGAGATGAGATGTGAAGTTTCCAGTTCAGATTATAAGTAAAGGACAGACCGAGGATGTTCAGTGTAGAAGAGGGGGACAGTTGAGTGTCATTGAAGAAGAGGGGATAGTTGTCTGGAAGATTGTGTCGAGTTGATAGATGGAGGAATTGAGTTTTTGAGGCATTGAACAATACCAAGTTTGCTCTGCCCCAATCAGAAATTTGAGAAAGATCAGAAGTCAGGCGTTCTGTGGCTTCCCTGCGTGATATGTTTACCTCCTGAAGGGTTGGACGTCTATGAAAAGACGTGGAAAAGTGCAGGGTGGTATCATCAGCATAGGAGTGGATAGGACAAGAAGTTTGGTTTAGAAGATCATTAATGAATAATAAGAAGAGAGTGGGTGACAGGACAGAACCCTGAGGAACACCACTGTTAATAGATTTAGGAGAAGAACAGTGACCGTCTACCACAGCAGCAATAGAACGGTCAGAAAGGAAACTTGAGATGAAGTTACAGAGAGAAGGATAGAAACCGTAGGAGGGTAGTTTGGAAATCAAAGCTTTGTGCCAGACTCTATCAAAGGCTTATGATATGTCCAAGGCAACAGCAAAAGTTTCACCAAAGTCTCTAAAAGAGGATGACCAAGACTCAGTAAGGAAAGCCAGAAGATCACCAGTAGAGCGGCCTTGACGGAACCCATACTGGCGATCAGGTAGAAGGTTGTGAAGTGATAGATGTTTAAGAATCTTCCTGTTGAGGATAGATTCAAAAACTTTAGATAAGCAGGAAATTAAAGCAATAGGACGGTAGTTTGAGGGATTAGAGCGGTCACCCTTTTTAGGAACAGGTTGAATGTAGGCAAACTTCCAGCAAGAAGGAAAGGTAGATGTTGACAGACAGAGCTGAAAGAGTTTGACTAGGCAAGGTGCAAGCACGGAGGCACAGTTTCGGAGAACAATAGGAGGGACCCCATCAGGTCCATAAGCCTTCTGAGGGTTTAGGCCAGCGAGGGCATGGAAAACATCATTACGAAGAATTTTAATACGAGACATGAAGTAGTCAGAGGGTGGAGGAGAGGGAGGAACAAGCCCAGAATCGTCCAAGGTAGAGTTTTTAGCAAAGGTTTGAGCAAAGAGTTCAGTTTTAGAAATAGATGTGATAGCAGTGGTGCCATCTGGTTGAAGTAGAGGAGGGAAAGAAGAAGAAGCAAAGTTATTGGAGATATTTTTGGCTAGATGCCAGAAATCACGAGGGGAGTTAGATCTTGAAAGGTTTTGACATTTTCTGTTAATGAAGGAGTTTTTGGCTAGTTGGAGAACAGACTTGGCATGGTTCCGGGCAGAAATATAAAGTGCATGAGATTCTGGTGAAGGAAGGCTTAAGTACCTTTTGTGGGCCACCTCTCTATCATGTATAGCACGAGAACAAGCTGTGTTAAACCAAGGTTTAGAAGGTTTAGGACGAGAAAAAGAGTGAGGAATGTACGCCTCCATGCCAGACACTATCACCTCTGTTATGCGCTCAGCACACAAAGACGGGTCTCTGACACGGAAGCAGTAGTCATTCCAAGGAAAATCAGCAAAATACCGCCTCAGGTCCCCCCAACTAGCAGAGGCAAAACGCCAGAGGCACCTTCGCTTAGGGGGATCCTGAGGAGGGATTGAAGTGATAGGATAAGATAAAGATATGAGATTGTGATCGGAGGAGCCCAACGGAGAAGAAAGGGTGACAGCATAAGCAGAAGGATTAGAGGTCAGGAAAAGGTCAAGAATGTTGGGCGTATCTCCAAGACGGTCAGGAATACGAGTAGGGTGTTGCACCAATTGCTCTAGGTCATGGAGGATAGCAAAGTTGTAGTCTAGTTCACCAGGATGGTCAGTGAAGGGAGAGGAAAGCCAAAGCTGGTGGTGAACATTGAAGTCTCCAAGAATGGAGATCTCTGCAAAAGGGAAGAGGGTCAGAATGTGCTCCACTTTGGAAGTTAAGTAGTCAAAGAATTTCTTATAGTCAGAGGAGTTAGGAGAGAGGTATACAGCACAGATAAATTTAGTATGAGAATGACTCTGTAGTCGTAGCCAGATGGTGGTAAACTCGGAAGATTCAAGAGCGTGGGCACGAGAGCAGGTTAAGTCATTGCGCACATAAACGCAGCATCCAGCTTTGGATCGAAAATGAGGATAGAGAAAGTAGGAGGGAACAGAAAAGGGGCTACTGTCATTTGCCTCAGACACCTGAGTTTCAGTGAGGAAAAGAAGATGAGGTTTAGAAGAGGAGAGGTGGTGTTCTAC
>NC_087169.1:1327500-1352500 GCF_035594125.1 Scylla paramamosain
CTCACTTAAGCCACACTGACCCAGCACAACCTCACCCAACACTAACCCAGCCTAATCTAACCTAATCTAATCACTTACTGCTTCAGGTGCTGCATCTTTAACCTAACCTCACCACACTGATCCTCCACTCACATCACATCCTCAGGTGCTGTGTCTGCACCTGCCACACAGTCCATCCTCCGAGGCTGTTGTCCTACGCATCTTCTTCCCAAAGCCTCAGCGTTATGACATCTATGTGGATAGTGTCTTTGTTCCCCCAGCCAACCTTAACATCTCTGCAGCTGGCTACCAGCTGTTGCCTGAGGACCCCACCCACCCTCAGGCTTTCCTTCCCACACTGGACAATGTAAGGGATGGCTGTGTGCTGTGTTGTGTTTGGAATGTAAGGGATGGTTGTGTTGTGTTGGGAATGTAAAGAATGACTGTGTGTTGTGTTGTGTAGGGAATGTAAGGAATGGCTGTGTGTTGTGTTGTATTGTTTGAAGCACTGGAACTCTGTACTTTGCCCTGCCTCTCCCTGTCAGTTTGGGGCAAAGGAACAACTGCTCTGCCTTGTCTCTCCCTGCTAGTTTAGGGTAACAGAACAACAACTCAGCCTTGCCTCTTCCAGTCAGTTTTGTCATGCCTCTCCCTGTCAGTTTTGTCATGCCTTCCTGTCAGTCTTGTCATGTCTCTCCCTATCAGTTTTGTCATGCCTCTCTGTCAGTTTTGTCATGCCTTCCTGTCAGTCTTGTCATGTCTCTCCCTGTCAGTTTTGTCATGCCTCTTCCTGTCAGTTTTGTCATGCCTTCCTATCAGTCTTGTCATGTCTCTCCTTGTCAGTTTTGTCATAGCTCTCCTTGATAATTTTAAGCAAGGGAAACACTGTTGTGGCATGCCTGTCCCTATTGCCATCTCTCCAGCTCACCCAGACCCTCCCCTGCAGGTAGTAGGGACCAATTACTTCCAGCGTAGTGCCAAGCTGGTCCATGTGGTGCTGCGCGGAGGCCACGTCCTTGACATCAAGACCACACCCGTGATCACCCTCACCAGTGGCCTCATGGTGAAGGAAGATGAGTTTTATGAGCAGAACCTTGTGATGAATCTGGCCAACCTGTTTGAGGTATCCCCAGACAACATCAGGGTCATCAGTGTTATGCGGGAGGACTCCAAGAGACAGCAGGGAAGGCTGGAGGTGGGTATAGTGCTGGCTGAAGTGATGGTGAGGATGTGTGTTGGTGGGTCTGGTCTATGTTGAGTCCGACTGTGGTGGGTGCAGCTGTGTTTGGTGTGGCTGTGTTGAGTCTGGTTTTGTTGGGTCTGTGTGTTGTGTGTGACCATGTTGTTTGTGGCTATGTTGGGTGTGGCTGTGTTTGGTTTGGCTGTCTGGGCTGCCTGGTCTCCCTTGCTAGTAGCTCAACATGCAAGACTTGTTCTTAAAGGTTTGGGAGTTTCAACTAATTGTAGATCTAATGGAATTTGTCTGGATTTTCAAGGTCATTTTTATTACTCTTGTGATAGGGAATGATCTCACCATGAAAGGGCAGAATTAAACCAGTTTATGCTGTGATGCCTTGCTGTGGAAGTATGTGGACAGCTGTGCTGTGCCTAAGCTCCTGGGATGTAACAGTCCACAAGACTGTCCCTTTCTGCTAGGTGCTAATGGAGCTAAGAGTGTGAGTGATGTGTGCAGGAGTGTGTGATGCTTTTTCTGGGCCATCCTGTGTGAGATTGCCAGCCTGGTATACTCGTATAGATAGATAGATAGTGGTAGTTTAACAAGGACTGTGACAAAATTGCCTATGAGATTCTTACTATTCATTATATATGAAAATAATTACCAAAGAGAACAAAATGTTTAAGAATATAACTTAAATTTGTTTAGGCTGAAGTGGCCAGCGTTCCAACTACAAGCCTGAATGGTGAGGGGGAGAAGGGAGCAACTGGCGGGGAGGTGATTCCCTATGAGAAGCTGGTGCAGAGTCTGGAAAAGGCCATCAATAGATTCCAGGACGAATCGTGCAGCAACTGTGCCTCTCTCTCGGTAAAGTGAATCTCTGCTCTCTGTTCCTTTGTGATCTTATGTTATCTCTTCCTCCAGTGCCTTCTCTTAAGGCAGACACTGTTCTTTGTCCCTTTTCTAACTTGAATCACCTCTCCCTCCTGTAACTCCTCTTGGTAAAATGGCACTGTTCTCTGCCCCTTTACTGCCTTGAATCATGTCCTCCTGCACTTTGTCAACAGCTGAATCATTAACAGAGGTAGTGTGTTCCTCCAGTCCCCACCTCTCTTCCTCAGGTGAGTGACCCCATCGAGCCACCACCCAAGGAAGCCCCTCCAAAAGCCACAGAGGAGGAAGGCACTGTTGTCATTCCAGATGTCGAACCGTTCTACAAGCAGCAGGAGAAGGAGGTGGCAGAGAAGATCAAGGAGAGCCTGGCAGTGACAGAGTATGTCGAGCCATCCAGTATATTGGTGCTGAGTGGTGTGCCCAGCAGTGTGGTGCAGTACACAGTGTTTGAAATGCAGCCGTCTGTCACTGTACTGGGTAAAGAGGTGTGTCTGTAGTTGTAGTATACAGGACCTGAGCTACACATCTCTGGTTCTGTCTCCATCTTTATTCATCCATCAGTTTATGTACATTTCTTGCCACCATCACCTTTGTTTGTCTACTTGTGGTATACAGGGGCTGGGCTACACTCCTTATCCCATCTCTGTATTCATTCAGTCCTTGTGTGTGTCTTTGTATGTGTGTGTGTGTGTGTGTGTGTGTGTGTGTGTGTGTGTGTGTGTGTGTGTGTGTGTGTGTGTGTGTGTGTAATAAACCTTCAGGCCTTTTTGTTTCTCATGAAAGGACTCAAAGATCCACCAATAATTATTCTCTCTCTCTCTCTCTCTCTCTCTCTCTCTCTCTCTCTCTCTCTCTCTCTCTCTCTCTCTCTCTCTCTCTCTCTCTCTCTCTCTCTCTCTCTCTCTCTCTCTCTCTCTCTCTCTCTCTCTCTCTCTCTCTCTCTCTCTCTCTCTCTCTCTCTCTCTCTCTCTCTCTCATCCTCTCCTCAGGGTGCACCCATCAGTGACCTGGGCCACAAGAGTGATCCCTGGCAGGTCACGGCTAGTTTGTCAGGAGCTCCGCCAGGTGCCATCCTCATTGGCACCACCACAGTTCCCTACAGGAACAGCACTGCCACCTTTACCGACCTGTCTGTCAGCAAGCCCGGGGAAGGGTACAACCTCTCTTTCACCATCACCTTCCCCAGCTATGCTCCAGTCCTCACTGCCACCCTGGTGGAGACCTTCAGGTAGGTACAAGTCTTTTTTATGTAAGAGGGGGACTGGTCAAGGGCAACAAAAAGTGCAAAAAAAAGCCCAATGAGAGTGCCAGCCCCTAAAGAGAGGTCAAAAGGACCATCCAAAGGATAAGTGTCTGGTGTAAGAACAGAAGAATAAGAAAATAAGTGAAGCTGTAAGAAGCCATCAGGTCTATACATGGCAGTCCCTGTACAAAACATGCCTACCTATTTCCACCTATCATCCTCATTCTTAAACCTGTGTAATCTTATTTTAAAGCTCACAAAAGAATCAGAATTAACAGCCTCATTACTGAGTCCATTCCATTCATCCACCACTCTATTTAAGAACCAATTCCTTCCTATCTCTTAAATTTAACTTAATCAGGGTACATTAATGGAAGTCTCTAGGGATTAGGCCTAGACTGAAAACCTCAAGTCTGACATGCCAAAAAGGAGAGAAAAGGATCTCAGTATTTACTATTTGCTATTGGAGTCACATAAGTGATCTAATAGCTGGTCATCTTTTGGTCTCCCCTCAGTGCATAAGTGATTTCTTCTTTTTGCCTTCCCTCAGCTCAACACAGATGAGTGCAGCAATGGTCCTGCAGCAGCCCAGCATAGTGCAGGCCAGACAGCCCATCGCCATCACTGTTCAATTTGTTGACGAGGATTCTGGCTTGGTGCTGGATGGCCAGGCCTTCAAGGTGAGGAGACAGACAGGCATGATTGCCTTAAATGTTGCATATAAAGAGTAACAAAACAGTATAATCTTTGTTAACATGATGTGTTCAGTTTGTTGACAAGGACTCTGGCTTGGTGCTGGATGACAAGTCTTTCAAGGTGAGGAGACAGACAGGATTTTTTTTTATTTATTTATTTGATTTTTTTTTTAAGTAATAAAACTATCATTTCTATTATTGTTATCATGAGGTGTTCAGTTTGTTGACAAAGATTCTGGGTTGTAGTTTGATGGCAAGGCATTGAAGGTGAGGAAATGGACAGAAATCAAGGTAAATTTTTTTGGATAGAGTAATATAACAATATTCATTCTGTTATCAAGAGGTGTTCAGTTTATTGACAAGGACTCTGGCCCAGTACCTGGATGACAAGACTTTAAAGGTAGGGTAGACAGGAATTATCAAATCAAGTTTATTTTTTGCATATATGTATGGAGTAATAAAGCAGTATTATTTATGTTATCATGATACATTCATTCAGTTTGTTTACAAAAATTCTGGCTTAATGTTTGATGGTGAGGCTTTCAAGGTGAGGAGATGGACAGAAATTACCAAGTTAATTAAGGGACTGTAATCCACATTTTTGGATGAAAATGTATGCAAAAAAACAAAATTGGGCTGTGCACGCTGAAAAATCATCCAGCACTTTGGCAACAATCTGCCAAAGTTTGAGCCGTGTGTCTGGGGTGTGACTTGTTTACAATCAGGCTTTAGATTACACCTTGTGGTACTCCTTATGTTTTGCTGTTTTTCATGTACTGTATCTGTTTTTTTTTTGTGTGTGCATGATTTTTTAAGACTTTCTTCAGATGTGTGGCATGTTATCCTTAAGTGGTGGGAGGGGAGGGAGTGGGGCAGTAGTTACTTGATAATGAGTCAGTACTCAGTTGGCCTAAGGTGAGGACAGGGCATGTGTGTACTGCCACGCTGGTGTCAGACCACCCACACAACTCATAAAATTTATGAGAGAAATTGTGTTATTATCTTCTGTGAAGACTATGACAGAATGCCATGACCCAGGAAATACATACTTCTGTGACTTGGCCAGCTACCACCACCACATACCTTCAGTATGCTTAGTGCATTACAGGCCTTGCTGTGAGTAAAAAAAAAAATTGTAATAGAAAAAAGTAGATCAGCTGTTTTCAAACCTGACAGTGGTGATGTGATGAATTGTGATGTATCATTTGATGCATCATCTGACGTCAGATGAAAAGATGATGAGATGCCTCAAAGGCATGACCTGCAATGAACACCTGCATTCATGAGTGTGGAGAATTGTTCCAAGTATTGGAATACTTCAGACAGGACAGTGAACTTCCCAATTGTGACGGGCGTCTGCAATTACAATGTAGGCTGCTTGTCAAGTGGCTTCACAGACACTCTTGGAGCTGAGTTTATCATTACACTGGAGGAGTACCTGAAGGCCAGAGATGCAGCCATGGACACACACTCAGACTATCTTGGTACTGAGTTTGTCACTACACTGGAGGAGTACCTGAAGGCCAGAGATGCAGCCATGGACACACCCTGCAGGGGGAAGCAGAGGAACACCCCAATTCACACAGATATGGAGTGTGTTGCAGGGGTTGATTGATGATGCAATAAATCACACTTCCCAAATGTAAGCCTTTCTTCTTTAAAGTGATACTTCATCATTAGTTTTATGTGCTATTTACTTTTTTCGTTGTGTATGTCTGCATTGCTCACAGATTTTATGTAAAGATTTTTATTTATTTCATTAAGATATATTTTTCATATGCATAAGTACACATTTTCTAAGTTACGTTGAAAGTCACACACTAATATATATCTTTTCCCTACTATAAAAACATCTTTGTGTAGAATGTGCATAAAATTGATTTAGCAGTAATTACTTTTGTCACTGATAATTTTTAGATAATAATGAGTTGATTTAGTTTTAAGGAGTTATGAGTTAAAAATTGTATAGATATAGAAATTTATATATTAACTTTTCTTCCTCTTATTTTTTTATCTATCATCCTACAATTTGTACACACTTAAATAGGCATCATAGCTACCGTAAGTAAAAATAAATCATGTTTGTCGGTTAACAGTTTCAAAAAACCTTACCAAAAGCAGACCACAGTCTTGTAAGTTTACATTTTGTTAAGCCAAACCTCCTGGGACCATATGCATTATCACTAAATTACTGCTTAAACATTAAATCATCGTTTTACATCCTCAATATGGTGGAACTTGCCACTTAAATTCTGAAAGATACCGTCTGAAGTCCTCAAGATGCATCATAAAAGATGGGTTCACCTAGGCTGCAATGCTACACTGGCTGTGCAATCCTATAGCCTGACGCTGGCGATGCGATGCTTGCCACGTGAGTATTCACACCGTAAATGATGCTGTGCTGTCAGACAGTGCTTGCATCAATTGTCACATCACTCAGTAGCTCAGTGCATCTGCAGCATCATGGGAGACATTGCTCTGTGGTCTCTTGAGGAGGAACTACTGCTTCTAGCTGTGGCAAAGAAAAAGAAATTGAGTGCATGAAATAAATCCAGCAAGACCAACATACAACCACGGGTATTTCTGTAGTTCTTCTATAAGTTGTTCCATAGCAAACAGTTTGCACCTTTTCTTCCTAGGGGAGCAACAAGCAGTAATGACTGGAAGCTACACAGCTTTGCATCATACGCATCGTATAGCTAGTGTAGCATCACAGCCAGTGTGAACCTGCCTTTAAGATTGCATCCTATCAGCAAGCAAGGCTGTGCTAGATTAACTCCACTGACACTGCCAGCAGCAGCAACAGACTTTTCATGACAAGAAGGAAGTCCTGAATGAGTTGGATGACTGAGCTGAAGACATATCGGCTGGTCTGTACTGGGATCATTGTGATTGATTTTGTGTGGGAAATACTGAAGAGACCAATTTCAAGAAATAAGGCTCTCTCCCCTGAGATGCAAGTGTCCATCACTCTGTGGTACTTCACAACAGGCAAGATGCAACACATCAGTGTGGATGACTTGGGGCCCTCACAGCAGACCACCAGCAGGGTCATCAGTAACACAGTGATGCATGCACCACCTTGGTGTGCAGTCAAAGTTGGCACCACCTGATTGTTGTTTTGACAAAATGACAACAGTGGTAAATAAATACCTTCAATAATTAAGCTTAAACTAGTCAGATTATTGTTGAGAACCATTAAATGAATATATTTGTTTTATTATACATATCATTTTTACTCGTTATCAGCCGTTTCATGCAAGATTCATCAAAAAGCACTACATGTCTGCTTATGTCAGCCGGTAGTGGTGTTAGCACCTTAAGAAAGTAACTCAACAGAGTCCCCTGCTAGGACAGTCACTTAGCACTCAAGTCCCATAATTCAAGTTCCCTTACTAGCTAGGATGTAACCATAGCAGAGTTTTATAAGTATGGTTGCTAGGGTGTTGTAGGGTGGTCCACAAGACTGTTCCTTCCCACCAGAGACTGATGGGCCTAAGAGTGTGAGTGATGTGTATGTGAGTGAGTGGTGCTTTTGTCTGGGATTGGTGGCCTGGTATATAGATAAATAGATAGATGAAGGAAGTAAAATTATACCTCATCTGTTATCCTTCCATAAGAAAGGGCAGGAGTTGAGAGAAATTGCATCTGTACTGTATTTTCTTTCCTGAGCCTCTTCTCTCTCCTCCTCAGGGCCAGACATTTGTGGGTGAACTGCTGGCAAAGACTGCTGAGGGACACTGAGGTTATTCAGAGGTATGCCAAGTGAGAAACAGAAGAGAATATTACAAGGAGGAGGTAGTAGACATCTGCTGAAATGATTACTCCCAGTGAAGTCTAAAGCACTGGATCAGGGAGTGCTGTGAACTTATCATTAAATCCAGCTATGATCTCACTGAACAGTTCTCTTTGTGTCTTCCTATACAAGGTGGAAGTCACAGCCTGCCCTTTAAAGACAACTCTCTTCCTTCACACAAAACTACAAGCACCTAATTACACATACACCCTTCACTCAAAATTCAAAATTATCATGACAACTCCTACACCAGCCTTGAAGTCCCCATCTGGGGAGGGGACCACAAACGTCCCCAGGTCGAACTGCTCTTCTGGTATTGACCCTAAGTGTCTTGACATCCCCCTCAATTTTTTCTTCATTAACTTCTGCATCATTCGCAGTCTTAGATCTAATTTTCAATCTGTAAAACACCATCTCTCCTCTACTAAACCTCATTTTCTTTTCCTCACTGAAACACAGGTGTCTGAGGCAACTGACATTAACCCCATTTCTATTCTCTCATACTTTCTCTATCCTCATTTTCACTCCAAAGCTGGATGTTGCATTTATGTGTGCAACAACTTAACCTGCTCTTGTGCCCACACTATTGAATTTTCCAAGTTTTCCACCATCTGCCTATGACAAGAGTCACTCTCAAACTAAATTTATCTGTGCTGTATACCTCTCACCTCACTCCTCTGACTATAAGAAATTCTTTGACTAGTTCCAAAGTGGAGCACATTTTGAGTCTCTTCCCTTTTGCAGAGATCTCCATTCTCGGAGACTTCAATGTTCACCACCAACTTTGGCTTTCCTCTCCCTTCCTGGTGAACTAGCCTTTAACTTTGCCATCCTCCACAACCTAGAGCAATTGGTGCAACACTCTACTCATAATCGTAACTGTCTTGGAGATGCACCCAACATTCTTGACCTTTTCATAACCTCTAATCCTTCTGCTTATGCTGTCACCCTCTTCTCTGTTGGGCTCCTCCCATCACAATCTCATATTTGTAGCTTGTCCCATCGCTCCAATCTCTCCTCAGCATTCCATAAGCAGAAGTGCCTCTGGCATTTTACCCCTGCTAGTTGGGGGAACCAGAGAAGGTATTTTGCTGATTTTTCTTGGAATGACTACTGCTTCTGTGTCAGAGACTCATCTCTGTGTGCTGATTGCATAACAGAGGTGGTAGTGTCTGGCATGGAGGCGTATATTCCTCACTCTTTTCTTGAACTAAACCTTCCAAACCTTGGTTTAACACAACCTGTTCTCATGCTATATATGATAGAGAGGTGGCCCACAAAAGGTTCTTGAGCCTTCCATCATCAAAATCTCATAGGCTTTATATTTTTTGCCTGGAACCATGGTAAGTCTGTTCTACAACTAGCCAAAAACTCATTCATTAATAGAAAGTGTCCAAATCTTTCAATATTTAACTCCCCTCATGACTTCTGGCATCTAGCCAAAAACATCTCCAATAACTTTGCTTCTTCTTCTTTCCCTCCTTTATTTCAACCAGATGGCACCATTGCTATCACATCTATCTCTAAAGCTGAACTCTTAGCTCAAACCTTAGCTAAAAACACTACCTTGGACAATTCAGGGCTTGTTCCTCCCTCTCCTCCATCCTCTGACTACTTCATGCTACCTATTAAAATTCTTTGCAATTATGTTTTCCATGCCCTTGCTGGCCTAAACCCTCGGAAGGCTTATGGACCTGATGGGGTCCCTCCTATTGTTCTCCGAAATTGTGCCTCCATGCTTGCACCTTGCCTAGTCAAACTCTTTCAGTTCTGTCTGTCAACATCTGCCTTTTCTTCTTGCTGGAAGTTTGCCTACATGCAGCCTGTTCCTAAAAATAGTGACTGTTCTAATCCCTCAAACTACCGTCCTATTGCTTTAATTTCCTACATATCTAAAGTTTTTGAATCTATTCTCAACAGGATGATTCTTTAAACATCTATCACTTAACAACCTTTATCTGATCACCAGTACAGGGTTCCATCAAAGCCGCTCTACTGGTGATCTTTTGGTTTTCCTTACTGCGACTTGGTCATCCTTTTTTTAAAGATCTTGGTGAGACTTTTGCTGTTGCCTTAGACATATCACAAGCTTTTGATAGAGTCTGGCACAACGCTTTGATTTCCAGACTACCCTCCAACAGCTTCTATCCTTCTCTCTGTAACTTAATCTCAAGTTTCCTTTCTGACCGTTCTATTGCTGCTGTGGTAGACAGTCATTGTTCTTCTCTTAAATCTATTAACAGTGGTGTTCCTCAGGGTCCTGTCCTGTCACCCTCTCTCTCTTCTTATTATTCATCAATGACCTTCTGAACCAAACTTCTTGTCCCATCCACTCCTACACTGATGATACCACCCTGCACTTTTCAAATTATTTTCCTAGACGTTCAACCCTTCAGGAAGTAAAGAGTTCACACAGGATAGCCACAGAACACCTGAGTTCTGATTTCTCTAAAATTTCTGATTGGGGCAGAGCAAACTTGGTATTATTCAGTGCCTCAAAAACTCAATTCTTCCATCTATCAACCCAACACATCCTTTCAGATAACTATCCCCTCTTCCTCACTGTCCCCTTCTTCTACACTGAACATCCTCAGTCTGCCCTTTTCTTATAATATAAACTGGAAACTTCACATCTCATCTCTAGCTAAAACAGCTTCTATGAAGTTAGATGTTCTGGAATGTGTCCTCCAGTCTTTCTCCTCCCCCCCCCTCAGCTGCTAACTCTGTACAGGGACCTTATCTGTCCATGTAGGCTTCATATGTCTAGGGGATTCCACTCATACTGCTCTTCTAGACAGTGTGGAATCAAAAGCTTCTCGTCTCATCAACTCCTCTCCTCTAACTGACTGTCTTCAGCCTCTTTCTCATATTACATCTCTTGCTATCTTCTGCTATTTTCATGCTAACTGTTCTTCTGATCTTGCTAACTGTATGCCTCCCCTTCTCCCACGGCCTCATTGCACAAGACTTTCTTCTTTCTCTCACTCCTATTCTGCCCACCTCTCTAATGCAAGAGTTAACCAATATTCTCAATTATTCATCCCTTCCTCTAGTAAACTCAGGAACTCCCTGCCTGCTTCTGTATTTCCACTTCCTGTGACTTGAATCCCTTCAAGAGGGAGGTTTCAAGACACTTATCCTTCAGGTTTTGACTACCGCTTTGGACCCTATTCAGGGACCAGCATGAAGTGTTTTTTTGAGGGGGGTGGAGGGGGCGAGGGGGGTTGTTACCCTTGGCCGGTGTCCCTCCTGCATAAAAAAGAAATAAAATAAAATAAAAACGTCAGAGAGACATACACAAATAAATAAACACCACCCATATCTTCCCAATACAAATACTGACAACAGACCCTTTGTCAGGCTGTATGTACCAGATGAGGCCGTGTCAATGCTCACCTTTGAGAACGTCATATTTGAGGCATCAGACGTGAGACAGCAACTCATAGCCAAGGTTGCTGTTGTCCCTGCCGGCTGGTACATGGAGTCCTCTTTGCCACGTGAGTATTGGTGTCAGTCTGGTAAAGTCTGGAGCTCCTGTCTGTGTCTGTACTTCCTTATACAAGACACTTCTTAACTTTAGAGTAATTATTTTGGCTCTGTCATGTAGAGACTGGCACCTCAGTGAGCCTTTTCATTTTTTTATTTATTTTATTTTATTTTATTTTATTCCTCTCTCTCTCTCTCTCTCTCTCTCTCTCTCTCTCTCTCTCTCTCTCTCTCTCTCTCTCTCTCTCTCTCTCTCTCTCTCTCTCTCTCTCTCTCTCTCTCTCTCTCTCTCTCTCTCTCTCTCTCTCTCCCTCCTTTTTGTTGGCCTTGGTGAGTGTGTTTTTTCCTCTCGCATCCTTCAGTAATATTTTTTTCTTCATGCCTCCTGTGTTCTTTTTGCTTCTATTCTATCTTTCATTATACTTTTCTGTTATATCCTTCATTTACATCCTTTTTCTCCTCCTGCAGTGTATTCTTTTTCCTTCTTATCATATCTCATCTTTCAATATCTTTTTCTTCATCTTTGCTGTATTCTTTCTCCTCTACCTTATCCTTCATTATCCTCTTCTTCACTCATTCTGTATTCCTATTTATTTTTTTAATGCACACTTTCCTCCACACACACATTTAAACCTTTCTGTCATGTATAGTTATTTCCACCCCCTCCTTGCCACACACACACACACACACACACAAACACACACACACATGTAGGAGTACATAGATAAACCATTAGAAGTTCGAGGTAGGTTCCAGTAATGCGGTTTACACCTCGTTGGGTACTGCCACGGTCTCGGCATTCGGCTGACTGGACGCCTACCAAAAACACCACACATACACGCCTGCAATGGTTTTCCTTTATTGTGATTTAAGCACAACCTGGAGTTTGGGCCTCTCTGTTGTTGTATATTTGCTGTGACCGTGTCTGAGGAATCTAACTGCGCCTGTGAACAGCGCCCGCAAATAAACTCAGGGCACCTGTCTGGAAGGTTTCCGTACCGATCCCCGCTCCACATGTGGTGACCCCGGAGTGACCAGACGTAACGTGATCATCGTGGAGGCAGGGATGGCCTACGGTCTGTGGTGATTGGTGGCAGACTATAACTACACAGTGACTATATG
Source organism: Scylla paramamosain (assembly GCF_035594125.1). Classification (NCBI taxonomy): domain Eukaryota; kingdom Metazoa; phylum Arthropoda; class Malacostraca; order Decapoda; family Portunidae; genus Scylla; species Scylla paramamosain. Next base: position 1,339,893 of record NC_087169.1, read on the forward strand.
CTGGTCCTCCAGGTACTCTATTATTTTACTTTTGTCCTGTTTGGAATCTATGCCCTTGGAACTATGCCGAACCAGGACGAGGGTTCGCTACTTACATCTAGTGCGTCGCAGGATAGTGTTCCTTCCGTGACCGCAGGTGTTGCCGTCAAACCACCACCCTTTGATGAGACTTCAGTAACATGCTGGTTTACAATAATTGAATCACAGTTTGTTCTTGCCAAGATCATTGTTTCAAGTACCAAATTTCACCATATATTATCAAATTTGCCACTTAGAGTAATCAATCAATTGAGTGATAAAGTCATCAATTCTTCAGACTATGGTGAATTAAAGCAATCTTTGATATCTCTTTTCACCAGGTCAAAGCCTGAACTTCTTGACTCTCTTGTTAATCAAAACATAATGTGTGACAGACCTTCCACGTATTTGAGAGAGTTGCGTAAAATAGCTGCTCAACTAGGGGTGGATGATTCCTTTATAAAGTTAAAGTTTTTGAAAGCATTACCTAGTAGCATCAGACCTTTCCTAGTGACATATGAGGAGAGCTCTACACTAGAGGAACTGGCTCGTGTAGCTGAGACATTGTTGGCCTATGGCTCAAGTAATGCGAGTGTAAACAACAGCGCTAATGTTTCCATGGTGGAAGGTAGACAAGGGTCCAGGCCTGCGAGCCAGAACAGAGATAATGGTAATAGAGGCCCAAATTTCACTTCAGCTTGTCAGGATAATGTATTTTCTAGAACTTGTGTTCCCATTGGAGTGTGCGCCTTTCATGAAGGTCAGCGTCCTCAGGTGTGCAGGTACCATCTGTATTATGGTAACAGGGCAAAATCACGTAAACGATGGTGTATACTTTCTTCTACGGCTTCTAATATTTTGCCAGATTCTCGCCCTAATTCTCGTTCTTCTTCCCCCGCTCGCGTATTCCACCAGGCGGGAAACTAGTAGGGCAGTCCGTAGAAATATCAGTTGCGACCGTCGGACTGCCACTTAGAGTAAGTGCCACAATCGGTTGCAAGAATTACCAATTTTTGATAGATACTGGTTCATCACTTTCGCTGCTACCTAATGAATCCATTCCTCAGGCCAACTGCTGTTACTCTTACTAATGCTTCAGGTAAACCCATACGTTGTTATGGTGAAGTCGATGTAGACCTTGGGATACGATGTATTAGGCGTTCTTTCCCTTGGTCTTTCGTCATTGCAGACGTTATACATCCAATTTTGGGAACCGATTTTCTTGCAGCTAACTCACTAATGGTAGACTGTAAAGACCAGTCGCTAATAGACTCCTCTACCCAATGTAAGATTCCTCTTGAAGTTTCTTATTCTCCTATTTCTTCATATTTGGTTAATTATAATGGGGTAGACTCAAAAGCTGTTGAACTACTTTCTCAGTTTCCGGTTCTCACTTCACCTTTGCAGTTGTCAGCTACCACACCTCCTGTGGAAACTATACACCATCGTATTGATACAGGTGACTCACCTCCTATACATTTCAAAGCAAGACCTTTGACAGGTGAGAAGCTCAAAGCGGCTAAAGATGAATTTCAGTTTTTGCTTAATGCCGGAATCATTCGGCGCTCTAACGCTCCTTGGGCGTCTTCTCTGCACCTCGTGTCTAAGAAGGAGCCCGGTGCTTGGAGACCTTGTGGTGACTATCGCGGACTCAATAACGTAACTGTGAATGATAAATATGCCATACCACCTTTGCGCTGTTTCACCATGTCACTTAAGGGTAAGACCATATTTTCAAAGATTGATTTACAGCGTGCATACTTACAGATCCCTGTGGCCAAAGATGATGTACCTAAGACTGCAGTATGCACACCGTTTGGTCTGTTTGAATTTTTGTATATGCCCTTTGGTCTTAAAAACGCAGGTTCCACTTTTCAGCGCTTCATTGACACCATATTGGTTAATGTTAAGAACACTTTCACCTACTTGGATGACATCTTAGTAGCTAGTACAACTCTTGAAGAACACATTGCTGATGTTAAGACTGTTCTTTCTACTTTAGCAAAACACAACTTAAGACTATCTATAGATAAATGTGAATTTTTCAAGTCCTCGCTCACCTTCCTTGGCTATGAGGTCAGTGCTCATGGAATTAGACCACCTCAAAACCGCATCACTGCAATTTCAGAGTTTCCTTTACCTCAAACTTCAACTGCATTGCGCCGTTTTATGGGGATGCTAAATTTCTTTAGACCAATGATCCCTAATTTTGCCGATGTTTGCTTATTCATTGACAGAACTCTTACGGCATAATCCATCTTCTAAATCTCTCTCATGGACAGATGTTGCAAGGGACTCCTTCAACAATTTGAAGCAAGCCCTAGTCACTTGTCCTACCCTCGCCTATCCCTCTCAGAAGGCAACTGATTACCAGCTTGTGACTGACAGCTCGAGCTTCGCAGTTGGCGCAGCTCTATACCAGATTATAGATGACACGCCTACGCCTCTAGGATTTTATTCCAAAAAGCTCTCTGACACTCAGAAAACCTATTCCACCTATGTCAGAGAACTCTTAGCTTCTTATTTGGCTGTCATTCACTTTAAAACACTCATTGATGACCACTCGGTCACCTTGTTTCTTGACCATAAACCTTTAGTTTCTGCCTTTCATTCTAAGTCAGTTGCAAAGTCTGATAGGCAACAACGGCAACTTTCTTTAATCTCTGAATATGTATCATCAGTAGTGTACATCCGTGGGGACAACAATGTTGTTGCCGATTGTTTATCAAGACCATCATGTGCAATTTCAGTTGATTCTTTCGACTTATGTGGCATAGCTCGTTCCCAGGAAGGTGACACCGAGGTCGGTTTGTACAAGGAGAGATTATCCAATTATACCTTGCCCTCTAATCTTGCTCTGTGGTGCGACACATCTACCAACGCACCAAGACCGTTTGTTCCTTCTTCTCTTAGGATAAATGTCATTCATTCATTACACGATCTACCTCATCCTGGTATTAAAACCACTGCTAAAATAATTAAACAACGTTATTTCTGGCCTTGTATGGACATAGATATAAAGGAGTTTGTAACGAATTGTCTTAAATGTCAACAAGCTAAAACACACAGACACACAATATCACCAGTTTCTCCTATTTCTACTCCTACTGATCGCTTCCAGACTGTTCATATAGATATTGTTGGACCATTGCCTCCTGCTACTCTTCCTAACTACCCATACCCTCTCCCATACAGTTACCTTCTCACTTGCATTGACAGAGCGACAAGATGGACGGAAGCTATACCTGTAATAGACACCACCGCGAGCTCCGTCGCTATTGCATTCGTGGCTGGTTGGATTTCTCGTTTTGGAGTACCGCTACAGGTAGTGACAGAGGTGCTCAATTTGAAAATGAGTTGTTTTCCGAGCTTTCCTCAATTATTGGCTTCCATCACATGCGAATAACTGCTTATCATCCTCAAGCGAACGGTATCATTGAACGCCATCACCGCTCTCTAAAATCAGCGATACATGCTAGACAAGAGAACTGGTTTTATGCTTTGCCCATAGTCTTACTTGGATATCGCTTGACACCTAATATGACCAGTTACTCGCCATTCACTGCTGTCACAGGAACTCGTATGTTGTGTCCTTCTGCAATTATCACTAAAGACTCGCCAATATCAACAAACAAAGATACTATACACCGCTTGATTAAAGAAATGCAGGCCATTGATTTTTATAACTTTTCATTAGGTGAATGTCACTCCTCATCTAAACCATATGTTCCTAACGTTCTGTTTTCATGTTCAAAGGTCTGGGTGCGGATTGAAGGTCTGGGTGCGGATTGACAGAGTTCGCAAAAGTTTAGAAGCTCCTTATTCGGGACCTTATGAAGTAATACAACGTGACCCGAAATATTTCATCCTCAGACTTCCTCAGGGTGACACGTCTGGATCTATTGACCGTTTGAAGCCAGCTTATATACCAATCACCAGACAAGCACCATCTAATGATAGAGATGACCTGACGACATCTACCTTAGACTCTAATTCATCTCCTTTGCCTGATATCTCTGCTTCTACACCTTCCCCTTCTGCTCATTTCCAGTCTGATCTTCCTCGCCATACCATACCTAACTTCCCTCGTACAACTCGTTCAGGGAGGACAGTGTATTTCAATCAACACCCTCATTATTTATATTACTAGGTGAACTCCGTTCTTGAGGGGGGAGTATTGTAGGAGTACATAGATACACCATTAGAAGTTCGAGGTAGGTTCCAGTAATGCGGTTTACACCTCGTTGGGTACTGCCACGGTCTCGGTCATTCGGCTGACTGGACGCCTACCAAAAACACCACACATACACGCCTGCAATGGTTTTCCTTTATTGTGATTTAAGTACCACCTGGAGTTTGGGTAAGCACTTTGTATTATGATGGGATTATGATGTATTGTGATTGATATATTTATTCAGTATTAACTTTGATGAACATGTGAAGTGTATGTGATTACAGTTAAAAGTATTTGGGTGATCTTGTTAAGTACTTATTGTGAATGTACCTTGTTGGTGATATTTGATAGAAACATGATTTTCTATGGAGTTGGATTAGTATAACATTTCCAGACTATGTTTATATTATAACTTGTGATGTGTCCGCTAATTTCGTGTAGGATTTCGTATTCACTTAATTGGTTGTTGGCAGGCCTCTGTTGTTGTATATTTGCTGTGACAGTGTCTGAGGAATCTAACTGCGCCTGTGAACAGCGCCCGCAAATAAACTCACGGCACCTGTCTGGAGGTTTCTGTACCGATCCCCGCCCCCACAGAGAAAATGTGGAAGGAAGGAAGGAAAGAAAGAAAATGAGCGCAAGGAAGAGAATGTTGACAAGAATGAGGAGGAATATCAGAATAACGAAGAAAAGGAGGTGGTGTGGAGAACGTGTGTGTGTGTGTGTGGCGATGACAAGGCGCCAGGTATAAGGTCGTAAAGGGTGAAAGGCGAGGCAAGGCGAGGCAAGCAGCTCCACAAAGGCCTAACGAGCACTCACTCCGGCCGTCACTTGACCTAATGGCGCCTCTGCATGCCTCTATGCCAACACATATTGGCACTCTCTCTCTCTCTCTCTCTCTCTCTCTCTCTCTCTCTCTCTCTCTCTCTCTCTTTCACCGCGTAAGATAAAAGGTAAAGAGGCTTATTAGAAAGATTAGTGACGTCCACTAGATCCATTATCCCGCTCCTGTCTCTCCCCCTCCCGCACTTAGCACCATCAAGGGGCAGGAAAGCAAGCAGTCAAGGGCGATTCTCTCTACGACTGGGAAAGGAGTGATGGTGTCGCCGCGAAAAAAAAAAAAAATATATATATATATATATATATATATATATATATATATATATATATATATATATATATATATATATATATATATATATAATATATATATATATATATATATATATATATATATATATATATATTATATATATATTATATATATATATATATATATATTATATCGAGAAGGGGAAAAATGCGTGTCTGGTGACTTGATCGTGCTAGCAAAATTTAAAAAATCTAAAAAAAAAAAGGCAAGGCTGTTCAGTTTTCAGAAAAGATTGAATATAACAGAAATAATAAAAAAAAAAAAGTGAACTTGATAATTATGGAAAGAATGAAAACAGCAGGCAAGTGAAGACGTTAGTGTGTGGCTGAAGGCTTCGCTGTGTGAGTTGTCTTTACCTGCAAGGGATCAACACCGTAATGGCCTGGAGGTCTCTCTCTCTCTCTCTCTCTCTCTCTCTCTCTCTCTCTCTCTCTCTCTCTCTCTCTCTCTCTCTCTCTCTCTCTCTCTCTCTCTCTCTCTCTAAGATCTATCTATCTATCTATCTGTGTGTGTGTTTTTTCCCTTTTCGTATTGAAAAGAGGTGAAAAAAGGAGCGGCGGTGATGATGGCGGAAAAAGATGACAACGACAACATAAAAAGAGGTTGTGAGATGGCTTTCAACAGGCCAAGAACACTCGATGCCCTTCCTCCTCCTCCTCTTCCTCTTTTCTCTTTCGCCTTTTTTTTTTTTTTTACCTCTCCTCCTTCTCCGTCTCTTCCTCCGACCACCACCACCACCACCACCACTCGGCTCCTCGCCGCTCCTGAGTCGCTGCCCGGCTTTGACACGCCTTCACCGACTCGCCTTCCGATCACAGGCGACGAGACTGGAGACACTTGGCTGCAATTGTCCTCACAAGGTTTGGTTTCACTGATGCAGCCCTGTGGTGGTTCGAAAGGCGGACAGATGACAGGTTCCTTCCCCGCCAGACGCCCCGCACCCCAACACAGCCCGCCAAGCCTCGGGTCACCAGGAGGGTCTTATCTCGCGTTATGGTGGGAGTTAGGAAGGTTTCGCGGGGTGCTTGAGGCGCGGGTAGAAGAAGAGACAAAAAAAGGGGAATCTAAATGGAAGTCTTGGTACTGAAACGCACATCTTCGTCTTCCACCCTGGTAAGAGTCTGTTGGAAGATAGCGCCTGGCTGGTGGCTGGTCCTGCTAAGGATAGCTCAGGTGAGGGGACGATCCGGAGGGATGTCGCCTCGCTCGGGGCCCTCCGTGCTTGGCGGCGCAGCGGTGAGGAAGTAATGGAGTTTTACCGGCCATAATTCTGACGAGGCTATTTTTGATTCCATGCCGAGAATTAGCACACGACAGACGCGGGACTGACTAGCTGAGAGGATGCCTTTCTTCATGTGCGTTTGCCGAGTTGTGGTGTTCAGGTGCTTCAGTTAGTTTGTCTGTAGTAAGAAGTACATTGATTTCAATGGTTAAATTTAGAGACATGCTTCCAAGTTCAATCTTTCCTTTTTTTTCTGAATTGTAAGTAAAATCTCATCTTTTTTCGAGCGACTTGCTAAAGTTTGCTGATCATATGCAAAATTTCACTTTCCATGAATACGCAAGTATCTGTGAAATTTGCTTCGTTTTAAGCCAGGGCAGGCGGAAGTTGTGCCGAGTTGTCTTCTTGTGTAAATATTGCAACAAAAGAGTCATTTAACGTGTTGGCAATTTTAATTTTCTTTATTTGTGTGCCGAATGTCGATGCAGCTGAGGAGCGACGGTGAGGGAGTGGAGAGAGATATTACTGTCTTCTTAGTCCTGCAGTAAGCTGGAAAACAATGGATAGGATTAAAGAAGGAAAAAGGTAAGAGGAGAAATCTGCAGCCTCCCTGCGTCACATATCTCAACTTGTGTTTCCGAGGCTTTTTTTTGTTTCTGTCTTGCTCCATGTGCAGGTTTCTTAATCAGACAATAATCTTTGGAGAACACTGAAAGACTTGAACAAATAGTCTGCAAAATAATACAGCCTTGCTCGTGCTGCAAAACACACTTATGCTTATTTATTTATTTATGTGTTCATCTATTTGTTTATTTATTCCCTTCGGTGCTCAGCGTGGGAGTTTGTCCCCCGTATTATTTGCTCGTGGTGTGCAGGGAAATGTATTGTGCTGCTAGTGCGTGGTGCAGGAAATGTTGGAATGAATTTGACATCGTGGCTGTAGTGGTGGCGGCGGCGGTGGTGGTGGTGGTGGTGGTGGTGGTGGTTGGTAATGCCAAGGGAGGCTGGGCACCAGAAATGAACACACTGACTCAGTTTTCACACACGTTCTCACGATGAATTAGTGAGAGAAACGTGATCTTGTTCCCAGCGAGGCCAGGCGGCGCTGCGGCTCAGGTCCAGGCAAGGAGAATGGTTCAGACCACGCGGAGCAGAGCTGAGTCTGCCTTTGCTTGGCGCAGACGGCTTACCTTGTGTGCAGTTCTGACGCAAATAAACACCAAAACAACTTCCTGTGCTATGAATATGATTTTTTTTATATGTTTTCTCTCTAGCTTCCAAAGAACTTATGCTCAGACTTGCTACTTTGCCTCTGCTGACCTTGACAACTTCCAGAACCGTATATCACTTGCTCATTTCCAAGCTCTGAGCCACAGCCTTCAGGTTTCTAGTAAAATGTTCTCAGAAACCGAAAAGGGTCAAGGACTACCAGATTCGTTCGTCCACCGTAATTTTACTTTTATTTTCCTCTCCCCTTTTCCTTTAGGGGTGAAAGATTACGCTTCTCGGGTAGTCTTTTTTTGCGGTAAGTGCAGGATTGTGTCCAATAAGACTTAGGAAAGTGGTAAAGGCGAAAGGAGGAGAATGGTGGGAGGTCGCTGGACGGAGAGCCATGGAGGAGAAGGAGGAGGAGGAAGGAGGAGGAGTACCCGAGATGAGGCGAGAATGGATATCAGATGTAACAAGAAAAAATGGAATAGGACGAAAAGCGAAGTAACATTGCGATGAAGAGAGAGAGAGAGAGAGAGAGAGAGAGAGAGAGAGAGAGAGAGAGAGAGAGAGAGAGAGAGAGAGAGAGAGAGAGAGAGAGAGAGATTGCTCAAATGGATGCTGGAACACACAAAGAAGCAGAGTTGTGATGATGAGAACGGAAGAGAAAAAAAAATGTAAATAAACAAGGAACAGGAAGAGCACGGCAACAAAAGAAGACACTTAGAAGCAGAAAACAAAAGAAAATAGCCGTAAACGAGAAATAAGAATTGGATTAGAAGCAGAAGGAGAAGCTGGAAGAGACGATACTAGAGGAGAAGAGGTAGGTGGAATAAAGGTGGGTCGTGTCATTATCTCCTGCGCAACATGTACGGGGCGAACAAGACATAATGGCAGCGGGACGTGACGTAATGGTCCCAGGAAAACGTCTATTTCCCTGGGGTGGCGGCGGTGTGGCACTGGCGAGGCGACGGTTGGAAGGCGTCCACGAAATAATACAGGCAGGGTGGTAATTAGGCACTTTACTGGTGCAAGGGAGGCAGGTCAGTGTTGAGAAGTTGGTGACAAGGTTTTTTTCTCGCAGTGTTCGTGACTCGCCATGTGCGCGTGTGTGTTTGTTGCTTCACCTTCATGTGGGCGACTGGCAGCAATGAGTCAGCCTTGAGCACAGCCTGTGTCTTTTCCCGCCGCCGTGTGTGGCAACTTTTCAACTCCACTCACTGCGAAATTGATTTAATTGTATCACTGAAAGTATAATTTGCCCTGAACTAGTGAATTATTTCGTCATGACTTCGCCAGTAGTTATTAATTCAATGGCAACACAAAGTTTCTCTCTGCAGTGAGAAGTGACGCAGAAAAACACGTTTCACGCATCACAGTTAACATGATTTTTACTTTCGCGTTAATATATTTCATTATTGGAAAAAAAAAAGAATATCATGAACATGAAATTGGAAAATACGTTTTGCCGCAGGTAATGACGGTGTCTGTGCTGTTGGATAAGGCCAGATTGTTTTTTTTTTTTTTTCCTGACTGGTAAAGGAAAGAAGGCGAGAATTTACTGTAGCGGAGAGTGAAAGGGGAAAAGCGGACATGACTTTCCACGCGGCCTGTTCCCGTGAGGTCACACACCCTTGCCACAGGTACCGGAGAGATTCGCTTTCTGCATCGAGTAGCTCACGGCTGAGGCTCAAACCCACGGCCATCAGATCAAGACTCGTGGCCTCTCTCGCGGGAGTTGTGGGGCGGCCTGGTGCTGTGGACTGAGCGAAGGGAAGGGAGGGAAGGGGCGGCCTGTTAGGATGGTGAGAGAACAGGGAAAGGGGGATGGATAGAGAGAGAGAGAGAGAGAGAGAGAGAGAGAGAGAGAGAGAGAGAGAGAGAGAGAGAGAGAGAGAGAGAGAGAGAGAGAGAGAGAGAGAGAGGGTAAGAGGTCAGCTGTGAAAAGGATGAGGGGAGGGAGAGGAAGTATTAGGGAGGTAGAGGAAGAGGAAGGAGAAAATGAGAATAGTTGAGAAGAGATATGAGGGTCGTTATACCAACACACACACACACACACACACACACACACACACACACAGTTTAAAGGCGGTAGCAGTTGGTGTGACCAGAAGCCATTTCCCTTAACCCTCATTAATGAATCCTCATAAATAAGGATCTTTTTTGTGTTAAATTTACAAAGTACGCAGTCTCTCTCTCTCTCTCTCTCTCTCTCTCTCTCTCTCTCTCTCTCTCTCTCTCTCTCTCTCTCTCTCTCTCTCTCTCTCTCTCTCTCTCTCTCTCTCTCTCTCTCCTAATCAAACACAACAATGCTACTTGATTTCGCTTACGGTCCAAACTAATGATAGTGTCGAGTAAATTAGTGGTGTCACTCTGCTTACCCGGGTGTTGGTGAGGTATACGAGAGTGTTTTTCATTATGACACACACACACACACGGAGAGAGAGAGAGAGAGAGAGAGAGAGAGAGAGAGAGAGAGAGAGAGAGAGAGAGAGAGAGAGAGAATGCCCAAGTACAGCCATGCATTACTCCCGCTACCAATACTGAAGAAAATTTTTGCACCGAATACCATATACATTTTTTTCCGCTCTTCCGTCGCTTCTCGTCCCACCCACAGGCACCCACGTCACTCGGCAGCCACTTTCGCATCTCCTCTACCCGTTGGTGTTGAAGCTTGGCTGATGCTGCCCTGCGCTACTCTTGACCGTGTTCACTCTAGGCGTTCTCAGCGATGCACATAAGCCCATATTCTAAAACGCTTTGCTCTCTCACAGTGACTGTTTTCCAAGGCCACAGTGATGATTAGCGTGGTTTCCTAGAGTGTTTCTCCTCTTAGTAACGCAAAAATCTTGTTGATCTCTCACTACAACGATAAAAATCCCGTTTAGCTTTAACTAGAGCCTTTTGAAAGTAGTGAAGGTGAATTGCGAAAGTCTTTCAGAATATGGTCGTCCTTACTTGTGAACCTTAATGCGAAAAAGAAAAAAAAGATGGAAAATTTTCAGATAAAGTGGTGTCATAAAATGTAAGCAACACTAGCGATGCTCAGCTCCCAAAGTAAGGTGTGAACAGTGCATTGGAATTACAGAACTGATGAAACAATAAGAAAAAAAAATAGATATTATGCTGATGGTAAGCGTTGAAGGATCTCAGCGGACAGGACACTTGATGACTGCAGCTGGTGTGAGCAAGCATGCGCTGAAAAAGAAAAAAAGAATAATAATGATAATAATAATAAATAAATAAATAAATAAATAAATAAATAAAGTAAATAAAATAAAAAGTAAATAAATAAATAAATAAATAAATAAAATATAGAAATATAAATAGATAAGTAAATACCTGCTGGAAAATTCTGAAGGTTAGGAAGTGAAGGGATGCAAGGAAAGAATGAAAATAAAAGGAAGAGGGAATAAATAGACACAATGGGCAAAAACAAAAGACATGCTGAATAAAAGCTAAGACAAACGAAAAATATAATTCTATGTATAAAAGAAAAATAGAAGAGAATATCCGGTATAAAATTAAATAAAAAAACGAAATTGGTCTTAGGAGAGGTAGAAAAGAATCAACGTAGAAGCGAAAGACTCATAAACAAGGGAGGAGGAGGACAAAAGGGGAAGAGAAAATTATATTCAGACAGCTGGAAAGGAAAGTTTTTTTAGGGCATTGTGAAATTACGTCACCTAAGAAGAGAGATAAATGCAGGAGGAGGAGCAGCAGGAGGAGGAGTACAAAGAAAAGAAAAAAATAATTGAAGAAAACAAATAGTAAAAACTGGGCAAAGTAAGAAAGATGACATAGATACAGACAGTCAGACAGAGAAGGCAAAATGGTTTAATTCAAACGGAAGACTACAGTAGTACAAAGAAAGAGAGAGACAAACAAAGACAAAATATCACCGTATCTTCTGGAGGTGAGAGAGAGAGAGAGAGAGAGAGAGAGAGAGAGAGAGAGAGAGAGAGAGAGAGAGAGAGAGAGAGAGAGAGAGAGAGAGAGAGAGAGTAACGTCTTTCAACTATATTTAATAACTTTGTATAAATAAACTGTAAAAAAAGAAAAGAGAGAAAGATACTGCAGCGGAAGGAAAGGAAATAAAAGTTTGTGAAATAAAAAAAGGTAAACGAATCTTTTGCACTGAAGAAATATGTGAGACAGGGGGAGGATGAGAGAGAGAGAGAGAGAGAGAGAGAGAGAGAGAGAGAGAGAGAGAGAGAGAGAGAGAGAGAGAGAGAGAGAGAGAGAGAGAGAGAGAGAGAGAGAGAAGCAAGAACAAGGCGGGTGAATGACATTAAGGAAAAGAAACTGTATGAGAGCAATACATCTTTGAGGGTAATTGCATCACGCTGATGGAGAGCACGAGAGACTGACCTCGTAATTACTGGGAGAACCTTTTGTCCCGTGGTGAAGACACATAAGGTGACGATGCGTGCGTGTCACTACATTACACTCACAAATGGTAAAGACGTGGGCGGTGGGCTTAGCAATGCACACAGTCTGAATCATACATGAATTTCCCCAGTCTCCCTCTGTGCCGCGTCTGGTAACAGTGTTTTATTCTTTCCGTAGTCAGCGCGGGAAAGAATGTAGTGAAGAAGAGTTCAGACAAAATAAAGATCATGAAGTGTACTATGCCTGGAGGCCAAGTGTATTTGCTGTAAGTACTCAGTACTCAGTAATCATGTTGTTAGTGCTCAGACATTAGGAAGTTTTAAGAGAAGATTAAACGCGTTTATTGATGGGGATGATAGGTGGAAATAGGTAGGTATATTTCATACAGGGACTGCCACGTGTAAGACTGGTCGCTTCTTGCAGCTTCCCCTATTTCTTAT
>NC_087169.1:1375000-1387500 GCF_035594125.1 Scylla paramamosain
TTAGGATCTATAGTTAGCTCTGATATTCGTCAGGGAAAACAACACACAGACCAGAAATAACGCAAACTGTGTTGTAGAATGATGTTTTGGAGTGTTAAAAGTAAAGTCTTGAAGAAATATTAAGGTTATATTTGACACTCGTCATACCTTATCTAGACTAAACTGTGCATGGCCCTCATATTACAGGATGGATACAAGTCTATTACAGTCAGTACAGCTTAAAAACGTTCAGAAATATTTCCTAGGAAAGGAGATCAAAGTTTTGGAATCTACATTTTTTTTCCTGGAGAGGCGACTAGTAAGAGTTGCTTCCATAAATGTTATATAAGCATAACAAGAGTGACAAACTAAATTCTTAGGGTCAGTAATCAGGATAGGACAAAAATAATGAGGCCAAATTTGATATAGCTGAATTTAGAAAAAAAAAAAAAAAGGTGGCAAGTAATTGGTGCTCAAATAAAGTAGTGGGTTAATGGAATACCCTCAAGAATCAGTTTGTTAGTGCTGAATTATTAAGACGACTTAAAAAAAAGACTGGGCATAATTAAAGTGGGCATGATGGGTGGAAACAGATAGGTATGTCACTGTATATAGAAGGACCTGTTCCCTTCTTGCACCTTGTATTTTCTGATGTCATTATATTCTTACAACACTAAGTAGCAGCTGGAGTTTAGACAAAAGGCCTTCTCGTCTTGCAGGATTAACTTATGATCATTTTTTGTGCGCAATCCTGAAAGAAATCATCATACGTATCTAAATGCACAGAACATTCTACTCGACTTAGGATCACTTACAAACTTTTACGTGTCTGCAGAAATGCAGACATTGATGGAGTTCAGCGACTTGTTAAGCCGATGTAGCGTTGCCGGCACAAGGCCAGTGACGATGTTTGTAACAGTTATTTACACGACAACTACAACTACAGAGTAAAAGTAAAATATAGCAACGAATTAAAAGGAATTAACTTTTAAGGAAAACAAATTACCGCCGTGAAAAAAAAGTTCCTTCTTCTCAATCATCTTAATAACAGGTATAGCAATATTTTGCTGGTGAAGTGAGTAAGGTACTGCCAGACCTGTTGTTTTGAAAAGGTGGAGGAACATCATGATGGCGGGAAAGGCTAATTAACAGGATGAATAGAAGGAGAAAAGGAAAGAGGTGAAAAAAAAAAACGCAGTTGCCTTGCACGATGGAAAAAGAAATGGAAGAAACAGACAACCGAAGACAAGGATGAGGAGGAGAAAGGGAAACAGGGAAAACAGAAATAGATGAAGAAGAATGAAAGGAACAAACATCTGAACACAACAAAATAATTATATGGAAAGAGATGCTGCATATACTTATGAAAGAGATATATAGAAAAGTACACTAAGAAAAGAGAAAGTTACAATACTCATACTGCTCTTCTAGACAGGGTGGAATCAAAAGCTTTTCGTCTCATCAACTCCTCTCCTCTAACTGACTGTCTTCAGCCTCTCTCTCACCGCCGCAATGTTGCATATCTAGCTGTCTTCTACCGCTATTTTCATGCTAACTGCTCTTCTGATCTTGCTAACTGCATGCCTCCCCTCCTTCCGCGGCCTCGCTGCACAAGACTTTCTTCTTTCTCTCACCCCTATTCTGTCCACCTCTCTAACGCAAGAGTTAACCAGTATTCTCAATCATTCATCTCTTTCTCTGGTAAACTCTAGAACTCCCTGCCTGCTTCTGTATTTCCACCTTCCTATGACTTGAATTCCTTCAAGAGGGAGGTTTCAAGACACTTATTCATCAATTTTTGACCACTGCTTTGACCCTTTTATGGGACTGGCATTTCAGTGGGCATTTTTTTTATTAGATTTTTGTTGCCCTTGGCCAGTGTCACTCCTACATAAAAAAAAAAAAAAGAAAAATAGGAACAAAAAACAAAAAAAACAAACAAACTAAAAAGAGGAAGGAAGAACATCGAAGACTAATCTAGAAAGAAAAAAAAAAAGATAGAAATCTTTGATGGCAATTAATCGTTTCAGTCCAGTAATCGTTATGGAATTTTCTTTACACTAACAACAAAGTATGGAATCTTTATAAGCCTCTACAAGAAAGAACAGGATTAAGAGAACAGGTTTTGCAGTTTGTATCCCGTATGATGTGTAGAGGTGGCTGTGGAACAAGAGGAAATGTCTCAGAGTGGCCAGTGATTAAGGAAAGATGTGTGAAATAGCACCCGCTCTTCACGATCTGTCTCCATCACCCTCGGCATCACAAGCTGCACACAGGTCTCATATGATCTCGTTGCTGCAAAGCCTATATACAGTTGGTGAATCAGTCTGTGGCTGTAAATAGAGATAATGGAAGACCCCTGACCTTGTTGTTGGGAAGCCTCGATAAAGTCAGTCAGTCAGTCGGCAGTTGTGAATAGCAGAGGCACTGGAAGACAACTCTGCTTTTCCTTATTCTTGGATATGACCTTGTTGTTGGGAAGCCTCAGTAAAGTCAGTCAGTCAGTTGTAAATAGAGGTGCTGCAAGACGCCTTTGTTCTTCTTTATTCTTGGATATGACCTTGTTGTTGGGAAGCCTTAGTAAAGTCAGTCAGTCAGTTGTAAATAGAGGTGCTGCAAGACGCCTTTGTTCTTCTTTATTCTTGGATATGACCTTGTTGTTGGGAAGCCTCAGTAAAGTCAGTCAGTCAGTTGTAAATAGAGGTGCTGCAAGACGCCTTTGTTCTTCTTTATTCTTGGATATGACCTTGTTGTTGGGAAGCCTTAGTAAAGTCAGTCAGTCAGTTGTAAATAGAGGTGCTGCAAGACGCCTTTGTTCTTCTTTATTCTTGGATATGACCTTGTTGTTGGGAAGCCTTAGTAAAGTCAGTCAGTCAGTTATCAGTAGAGGTGCTGCAAGACTCCTTTGTTCTTTATTCTTAGACAGAAGTAAGCATTCGTCTTGATAAGTGAAATAATAACACAGGAATGTATAACAGTGTATTCGATACCACCTTTAAGAATGGGTGTTTTACTGTATGTGGAACACACACACACACACACACACACACACACACACACACACACACACACAGACACACACACACACACACACACACACACACACACACACACACACACACACACACACACACACACACACACACACACACACGCACGCACGCACGCACGCACGCACGCACGCACGCACGCACGCACGCACGCACGCACGCACGCACGCACGCACGCACGCACGCACGCACGCACGCACGCACGCACGCACGCACGCACGCACACACACACACACACACACACACACACACACACACACACACACACACACACACACACGGGAAACCTCAAGCATCTAATAGAAGCAGACCGGTAATTGTAAGGTTCTGCCATAGGAAGAAAAGAAATGAAATGCTGAAGAAAAGAGCTGAACTTAAAAAGAAACAGAGGAAAGTATTCGTGAATGAAGATCTTACACCCATGCGAGTTGCAATGTTCAAGATTGTCAAGGAGCAGCCAAATGTGAAAAGTGTTACCACTAGGGATGGTAAAATACTTGTGTGGCTCACAGATAAAAACAGGCCAGTTGAAATTCATACACCAGATGATTTGTTCAAAACAGGTATATTACAGCCTGATTGGAAAAGGCTGAAACTTGACAACATGATTAATAAGACCCTAAGTAACAACGCATAGGACAAATATGGAGCACAGACAAAAGCTAAAATTCAAACAACTGTCTCCCATACTAAATCTATTACTAATCTTAATAATATTTCAAAACTCTCTTTACTAACACTAAATGTCAATGGATTGAAAGGAAAGTTAACCACAACGGAATTCAAGGACTTGTGTGTTATGTATGATGTATTATGTATAAGTGAAACAAAATGTGATGATGTCGATATGATAAATATTGTTCCCAGTATGAAAAACCTTGGATTTGATATAGTATTCAAAAACAGACATGAACTCAGTAGATATAAATCAGGGGGTTTAGTGCTTGCTATTAAAAGGGATATTAAGCTGAAGTGGAAGACTATTAAGACTGAGGGTAAGGCTTTCATATCTATTTTAATAGATAAAAGAAGTTTAAGGTTAGATAAGGATTTGATTATCAGTGTGGTATACATTCCCCCAGTTAATTCTAGATATGCAAGTGTGGAATACTTTGAAGAAATTGATAATTTTCTTTTGGATTATACAAGTGATGATTACTCACATTTATTATGTGGAGATTTTAACTCACATACTGGAACTCTGTTGGATTATGTTTTGCCAGATGTACTTCATGATGATGATGATGATGATGATGATGATGATGATGATGATGTTGATGATGATGGTAATGGTGATCTATTTGAGGTACAAAACATACTTAAAGCAATGGGAGTGGATGGAACAAGGTATAACCAAGATGTAACACAGGATAGGAATTCTTATGGGAGAAATTTGGTGACAATATGTTGTAATAATAAGGTATGTATTTTCAATGGTAGAGTAGATAGAGATCTCAGAGTGGGGAGACCCACAACTACACATGGCACTCTTGTGGATTATGTTATAGGTTCACCAACATTGTTAAAAGATGTAAATGAATTTAGAGTGCTAGACTATGACCCATTGTATTCAGATATTCATTGTGGTATTCATGTACAGCTTAAAGTAAATATTGAGTATGCAATTATTAACAATGCCAATATAGCACCTGTGAGTAACTATAATCAACCAAGTAAGTGGAGAGCATCTAAGGAAGAGGATTATATAGCAGAAATTGATGAAAATCAGGTAAAAGAGTTAATAGAGCAGATGGATTCTATGGACATTGAAGATGTAAGTACTAGAATAAAGAATATTTTATTAGGAGCAGCTGTAAAGGTTTTTCCACCAAAGAAAAAGAAAAATTATGTTAAGCAAAGTAATAATGCAAGTTTATCTGGATATGATAATATTTGTTGGTATACAAGGAAAGCATACCATAAAGCTAGACATAAATATAATCTGAGGAGGAGTGAGGATAATAAGAAAGATATGATAGAAAAAAGCAAGAAGTACAAAGCTGAACTGAAAAGAGTACACAATAAGGAAAAAGAAAATATGTTGATTAAGTTAAAAGCAAACAGAAATAAAGATCCAAAAACATATTGGAAAATATTAAAGGAAAATGATGGAAATAAAAGCAAAACTACACTTACACTTGCAGATTTTCATCAACACTTTAAGAATCTATCAGAGGAAATTAGTGAAAGTGATAAGCATTTAAGTGAACTAGAAAGTGCTACAATTGAATCTGGGGAAGAGGAAACACTGAATGAGCCCATTACAGAACATGAAGTGTTGAAAGCTATTAGAAAACTAAAGAATGACAAGGCACCTGGATATGATGATATTGTTAATGAATATATTAAAAGTACAAAAAATATGCTTAATTTGTATGTTAAATTTTTTAATAGGATTTTGGATACAGGATATTTACCTAAAGAATGGTTGATAGGGGTTATTGTCCCATTGTATAAGAATAAAGGTGATGTTGATGACCCACACAATTATAGGGGTATAACTTTGTTAAGTTGCTTAGGTAAGGTATTCACATCTGTGCTAAATGACAGGTTAACTTCTTATTCTGATAGTCATAATATTATAAAAGAAAATCAAGCTGGATTTAGGCAAGGTTATAGTACTCTTGATCACATATTTTTATTAAAGAACATCATTGATCTGTTTTTATGGAAGAAGAAACAATTATTTTGCCTTTTTATTGATTATAGAAAGGCATTTGACACAGTTTGGAGGGAGGGGCTCTGGTATAAGATGGTAAAGGAAAATATTGGTGGTAAAGTCCTTAATGTTATTAGAAATATGTATTTGAACATTAAATCATGTGTTAAGTTTAATGGAAACAAGTCAGACACTTTTATTTGTAATAGAGGAGTAAGACAAGGTGAAAATCTTTCTCCATTATTATTTGCCCTTTATGTAAATGACATTGAAAAGTCTTTAATAGAAAACAGATGTAATTACTTACTATTTGATGATAACTACCTTGATTTACAATTGAATTTATTGATAATGATGTATGCTGATGACACAGTAGTTCTAGCTAATTCGGAAGAGGAAATGAGGAATATTCTTAATGCATTGGAGTTATATTGTGACAAATGGAAATTAGAGGTAAACAAAAATAAGACAAAAATTGTTGTATTCAGCAGAGGAAGACTTAATTATGACAATTTTCATTTTGTATTTAGTGATGAAATTATAGATACAATTGGTGAATACAAATATCTTGGTGTCTTATTCAATTATAATGGTAGGTTTAGAAATGGTCAATTGGACCTTAAGAAAAGAGCAACAAGAGCTATGTATTCACTAATTGGAAAATGCCGCAAACATGATCTACCAGTTGATCTGCAACTTGAATTGTTTAACACCATTGTAATGCCAATTATGACCTATGCTTGTGAAATTTGGGGATACTGTATTATTAGAGAAATCAAGCAGTTGCACATGACATTTTTAAAACATGTATTACATGTACATAAATATACAAGCACTGATATTGTATATGGGGAGTTAGGGGAATATCCTATTGATATTGTTATCAATACTAGAATGATTGGCTACTGGTCAAGGTTAATAACAGGGAAAACTACTAAGTTAAGCATGATTATGTATAAAAGTTTGTTACATTTAGACTCCACAGGCATGTATTCATCACCTTGGATTTGCCATATAAGAAATATTCTTAACAATTGTGGTATGTCAGGTATTTGGATGGATCAACAAACTAATAATCCAGAATGGTTAAGGAAAGCAGTTGAAAACAAACTTAAAGATCATTGGATAACATCATGGTTTAGAAATATTTCAACAAAGGGACTTTGTAAGAGTTATAGAATGTATAAAGACTTGTATTGCAGAGAAGATTACCTATTGAAACTTAAAAAGAGTATCAGAATGCCTTTGATTAAAATAAGAACAAATAACAATAGACTACCTGTTGTGAAAGGAAGATATGATAGTATAGATAGGGAAGAAAGATTATGTACTTTATGTAGATGTAATGTTGTTGGAGATGAATATCATATTTTATTGTCATGCCCTAATGATAACATCGTGGAGCTCAGAAACAAATATATTCCAAATTATTATAGAAATAACCCAACAGTGAATAAGTTTATCCAATTAATGCAAAGTAAAAGTCAATATATTTTGTCTAACATTTCTCTTTTTTTAAAAGCTACCTATAATTTTTTTAGGTAACAGAAAGTTGATTTATATAAGTTGTTAGTGTTTGTTTGTATCTGAAATAATTGCAGGAGCTGTGCTCCATACTTTGTATCACAAAGTCTGAGCATGTAAATAAATCTGAATCTGAATCTGAATCTGAATCTGAATCACACACACACACTGTCCCATAATCACCATTGATGACCTGGAAATAATATTTTGACATTCTTTGCCCCACCTTAAACAATTACTGAAGACATCAGACTTACTTCAGTGGTGTCCATAATCAGCATTTCCTCGTCTTCTGTGACGAGTGATGGAATCATTTGGACAGCAAACATTAATCCATGTTGTGAAATAAACATCAAACCACAAATAATATAAAAGTCATCAGATGAATTACAAGTGCAACAAGAGCCACGTTTACCATTTATGCACACAGTACATGAGGTGAATTAGATACACATGCTTCTGTTGCTCTTCCAGGCTGTACCTTTCCTTTCTTCTTTCAGAGTGCTGGATAGATTGTCCAGGTATTGGCTGTAAAACTTATGATAACTTTTACACCTTTGCTTGGAGAATTTCATTACGTGAATGAAGGATCCATGTATCTTATCTCACATCACACCTGGGGTGCCCACATTTGTCATTTTGGCCTCAATTTCAAGCTGAAAATGTTAAACACAACATTTTCTCATGAGTTCGTATAACTCATCTCATTGAAAAATTATGTGAATTATTATAATTACAATATCTATTATTTACTTACATGACGTAATGGTTCCTACTTTATTGAAAATGTATCAGTGGTCAGCCTCACAACAAACTAGATATAAACAATGTGTGAAAAAGAAAACAAACGAAAAAAAAAAAAGTCCTCACAAAGCTCCTGTACCGTAGTGTTGGAAAGTCCTCAAGAACATTTGCCACAGAAAGCTCAGGATTATACCTCCTTCGCTGCCTGTATGACAATGTTCTCTCCATCTTCCGCTGGCACAGCTGGAAGTCAGGAGTAGCTGTCCTCATCTCCTGCTGCACCACATTCAAATGAAGATGGATGACATCTTCATCATCATCTTGAGATAAATCCTGAAATACACAAGCCAGGAAATATTAAATTATATCCCCAAGCAACGAATGAGCCTATATAGCTCTACTTGCATAAATAAATAGGACTACCTCTCTTCCCAGGCAACTGCCTTGGAATAAAACCATACTGGGAACATAGAACATGAGACCAGCTCACT
The DNA here is from genome assembly GCF_035594125.1 of Scylla paramamosain. NCBI lineage: Eukaryota > Metazoa > Arthropoda > Malacostraca > Decapoda > Portunidae > Scylla > Scylla paramamosain. The sequence continues at coordinate 1,383,448 of NC_087169.1, forward strand.
AACAACTATGCAACAATCAATCAGTGGCTAGGAACACACGCCGAGGGATGTAACCAGCCACACGTACACCAAGCAGATATCACATGAACACATATCTCAGGTTTCTGACGCTTCACCAAACTATCATTAATGGTCCCTGACACTCTCTTCCTGAATGGGTCGTTTCTCACCTCGATTTCTGTCTGGACAACCTTTTTTTTTTTTTTAGCTCCAGAATACAGCTTGGTGTTAATGGCAGCCTTAAAAGCTTCATCTTATTCCTCAGTGACTGCCTACAGCACCGATGAAATTTACAAGATTTTGAGAATCAACAATTAAAATCATTATTGTGTTTAATGTGTTATCTATAAAAAATACAGATATTCTAGTCAACAGATATAAAATTACTTAGAGGATCTCCAAGGTATGGATAATCTTTCAGCAGGGCATTCAGTATAGTGGAATACCCTTTCCTGCACACCAGACTGAAGGAAGACATGAGACTTTAGGATTTCTTATGTGATAAAGAGTTTTAATATCAGTAAACAGCTTTACAATCTACACTGAAAAGTGAGTGAATTTACTTGAATTGGGTGGAAGTGTGTGAAAGAGAGAAAGAAGGGAGGATTACAGTCATGATGTTCTGTGCTACTGAGTGGAGGTCCCATGCTGGTGTGGGGTGGGGTGGCTGTGAACCCCTCTCTGATTACATCCCTACTCATATGCGCGTGGTTTTGTTTTATAGGTGTGAGTGCAGGCTGGTATCTATCATGTGACATGCCTTTCTGGGCACAATATTGGGGGCAGCCTTCTGTCTGCAGGTTGCTCATCTGCCACTTCCTGTTCTCCACTAATCTGCACTTAATTCACCATTAATAAGCTTGGGTGACTTGCTCACTAAAGAAAATTTATATCACCAAGAGATACAGTGTAACTATTCTGCCAACAGAAAAATAAGTCTCTTAAAACTTCAAGGTGATGAGGGCTTGGACCTTCCGTGCAGTTGTTACAAAAAAAAAATATATATAAAATATTCGTGGAAACAAACCCAACAACCTTGCTTTCAATTCGTAATATCTATTGGTCACTCAAGATTACAAAAATTAAGAATATTTTCTTCAAAGTTCGAAGGGAAAACACGTGCTTCGACCATGTTTGGCCTTGCTCTTGCAATCCTGATACCTTCCCTTACCTTGACCTTAAGCCTTCGTGACGCTTGGCACAGCCCAATGTTAACTGCACTCTCCTACACAGACAAGTAGTGCAGGTGATACATTTCCGTGGTAATATCGAAAATCGTATATTTCTCCTCGTTGTCAGTAGCTGGCATCTTTTTTTGCTCTTTTTTGCATGATCTTGATCTTGATGATACAGGTTGCACAAGATAGCTCCTGAGCCAGGCCTTTGGATCGGCAACTCCTGTAGAAGGGGAAAAAAGAGAAAAACGAACAGCATCCTCTATCCTAATTGTTCATACACCTGGCACGCCACATTCTCTCCAGAAACTCTTTCACCGCCTCAATCATCCTTTCATTCGCCTCTCTACACAGTCCCAGCAACAACACCATCCATTCCTTTCCTGTCTTCTCCACTCTTTCATTCCTATCATGCCCTAACTCAGTCAGTATCACTTGCATCATCTCATTCCTGTCTCTGGCATACTTCACACACTCCAGCACCACATGTTCCACCGTCTGATCCTCTCCCGTGTCACACATCTGGCACACTTTGCTGCGGGACTCAGACCACCTGTAACTCCTTGCATTCACATCCATACACTGTGCCCTCGCTCGGAAGAGAAGATCACCGCCCAGGCGTTCATCATACCACCTTTCATACCTCGGGGCCTCTTTCTCCTTGTACCATTCCAGGGTCTTCTTTCTTTCCATCTCATTCTTCCATTCATTCAGTCCCACACATTTCACTTCTTTGTCTATCTCTTCTTCCATTTTCTCACATCCCATTCGGCTCCCACTCTGCCTCCTCTTGTTACCACCCATTCACGCTCATTTTGATTCCTACCAGCCATTCTTATCGCCCACACAACTTGCAATCCATTCCTGTCTGTCATTCTCATGCATCTCTTCCTCCATTTGCTTCCACTTTCATTCCACAGGTACACCTTCCTTGCTATTCTTGCATCATCCATTCTCTCAAGCCTAATCTTTTACCTAAGTGTGGCTTTTGTCAGTCTTTCTCTGAAGGTGCTCCATCCCATGTCACCTCTCAAGGCTTCAACTGCTGTGCACCTCGGTGCACTCAGTGCCATCCTTGCTACTCTATTCTGGCCCACTTCTAACTTATCAGTTTCACTTTCATTCCATGCAATCACATCCATAGCATACATTATACTTGGCACAGCCACACTCTTCCACACTTCTCTCAACACATCATACTTACTTGCTCTCATCCTTGCCACGCTTCCCAATCGACCTACCCACTGGTTTACCATACTTATCTTTTCATTCTTTGCCTTTGCACACCCACTAGGACTCATCCACATCCCCAAGTACTTGTATTCTTGCATCTGTCTCAACTCATTCTCTCCAAGTCTTCATACCACATTACTTTCATCCTCTGACCTATTCACAATCATTACTTTGCTTTTCTCACTGCTAAACCTTACTCCAAAGTCTTTACCATAGCCATCCACCACATCCAACAAACCTTCTCTCGTGTTGATTCTGATCTTGTTCTTGCTTAACCAAGACGTGAAAACCCGGACACATCCGAAATGTGACTCAAAGTCACTGTACTACACACCAGCAACATCTAAAACATATTACAGTGGATAGTAAATTGATTTCACAACCTCAGATGTCCCACAATTACATGCAAGTCTCCTTAACACACACAAATAATAGTAAATTAATTACATCTGGCCAGTTGAAAACCTGAACACAAAACGAAATATCACTGAGTGTCACTACTCTGGACATCAGTAACACTTTAAACATCTCACAGTAGCTAGCAATTGTATTCCACAACCTCTGACACACCACAGCCACGTGCATAACTCTTTAACACACACAAATAACAGCAAAACATTTACACCTAGGAGCGGGACTTGGCATTTATCCAGCAGCATCCAAAGAAAACGTGCCACACATCACCAGCTCACACCCTCTTATTGAAGAGCCGACCTACGATTTCTTTCCATAACCACATGAATTCACACACCAAAATCAATTCTTTATGCTACCTTTATAATGCATAGCAGGTTGAATAGAGAACAAAAAAATCCCGAAAACGTGATGCACAGAAAACTGTTAGCGTAACGAAAAGGTAATTTGCAGAGGGTAAATTACGAAAATATTTATCCTTAGGAAAAAGGTTGGCTTCGGCGGAAGGATGAATTGTGCTCGTAATTCACTCATTTGACCAAGTTTACCTTTAGCTCACACAGATTTATCCTTTTCTTACCTCATATTTTCTTTACAGTGCAGTATTGGAAGGAAAATCACTGTCGCGCCCGTGAGGGAGTGATGCAGTGAGTGTTGGAGGATATGGCGTGGCGGTGACTCATGGCGGGAATAGTACGTGCGGGTTAACGCAACACGCCACCCCGCCATCCCTCACTTACCCCGAGGCGTCTAGTAAAATTCGGCCATTTGTTCAGCGGCAGCAACGGAACACGGGGAGGCGGCAACACACCCCATGTGATGCAGCACACATGGGGGAGGGAAATATGAAAACAGCATTTGTTCGCCACGGTAAAACAAAGCGCCAGCAGCAAAAACCACGCTCCCCGCCGCTGACGGAGCCAACACACAGCCCACAAACCACGCTCCCCGCCGCTGACGGAGCCAACACACAGCCCACAAACCACGCTCCCCGCCGCTGACGGAGCCAACACACAGCCCACAAACCACGCTCCCCGCCGCTGACGGAGCCAACACACAGCCCACAAACCACGCTCCCCGCCGCTGACGGAGCCAACACACAGCCCACAAACCACGCTCCCCGCCGCTGACGGAGCCAACACACAGCCCACAAACCACGCTCCCCGCCGCTGACGGAGCCAACACACAGCCCACAAACCACGCTCCCCGCCGCTGACGGAGCCAACACACA
>NC_087169.1:1390000-1412500 GCF_035594125.1 Scylla paramamosain
ACGAATTTGATGCTTTAAATAAACTAATAAATAAATAAATAACGATTATTACGATGCGCGTGACGAAGATAACGATGCAATTCCACGATAACGATGCGATTCCACGATAACGATACGATTCCACGATAACGATGCGATTCCACGATAATGATACGAGTTTCCACGATAACGATGCGATTCCACGATAACGATGCGATTCCACGATAACGATGCGATTCCACGATTCCACGATAACGATGCGATTCCACGATAACGATGCGATTCCACGATAACGATGCGATTCCACGATAACGATGCGATTCCACGATAACGATGCGAGTTTCCACGATAACGATGCGAGTTTCCACGATAACGATACCTACATAGGTACCAGGACGAACCCTTCCTCCCCAAGGGTCCACCCCAGTCCCTGGGTGTGAGGGCAGTGACGATGCAACTTTGCCGCGCCTCACACGGGTCGCCATGAGCAATGACCCACCACACACCACTCCCCAACCACTGTCATGAAGTGAGCCCTTTTCTCCCCTAAAGGACCCCTCGTACTGCCAGTGTCTGGTGCATGGTGCACGGCGTGCCCTCGTTCATGGCGAGTTGTTCAGCCCGGCGTCATCATAATCAAGGGACCCGTACACACCCTCCACCAGACTCTATGGAAAGAGCCCTTACTCCCCATAAGGACTCCCCCCTCCGGGCAACATCTGGTGAATGGCAGACATTGATTTCTTGCTTATGGCGACCCCTTGCCTAGTGTAAGGCGCTGCAAGTGGACGACTACTATTGAAGCTCGAGGCCGCAAAGGAAAAGAAGGACCTGCTGCCAGTTCTCTACCTTGGGCCCCAGGCCGGACCCGACAGCCACCTTCTCCCCCCGTGCGGCGCCCAAGGCCGTCACGGCCCTCAACGAATTTTGGCCGAAAGTTCTCAAACGTCATTTAAATTTTGATTCGAATATAAAATCGTCGATGGTAAATGAAAAATGGCTTTGGTTTGAAAGTGTGCAAGAGTGGGCTGATCAATGAAACAAGATGAGGCAGCTTTGCTCCGGAGTATTTGAGTGTACCTTGCGTGTTTGCTGCCCGTGAATATGCGCATGTTCGTGTGTGACTAGAGAGAAACAGTAATCCAGTGGTAGTGACTATTTAATAGGGAACTTTACAAGATTAGATACATTTCTGGATGAGTGGACGTAGGTTTGCATGTCTTGTACACGAACTGTCATCTGTAGACCCATTTTTTTTTTTTTTTTGATAGCTGCTATTATGCTCTTTAAAAAGTAAGAAATAGATCGTCAGAGGTTTTTTTTTTATCATCACATCGTTAGCACTTAATGACAAGAAGACACGGAGTGACGAGTATATACACTTGTAAATTTGTGGGCGGCCGAGAGAATGATATGAGTCATCTCGAGATGCTTAGGGACACCTGGACTGTAAACATGCAACCCCTCACCTGAAACGTGGTAAAGAGAGCGGCAGAGCCAGCGTTAATTCCCAGTGGGACCATAACCCTCAGCCGGCCAGGCCTGTGGCTTGCCTTGGCCCAACAGGCTGCGTCGCTGATGCCACCTCAACCACGCCTTGCATTGCTCAAACGATTTTTACTCAATAATTCTTATATATATATATATATATATATATATATATATATATATATATATATATATATATATATATATATATATATATATATATATATATATATATATATATATATATATATATATATATATATAAGAGAGAGAGAGAGAGAGAGAGAGAGAGAGGGGGGGGGAAGGAAGCATTCGGCCTGGGTGAGGGAGTGGAGGGATTAGCAGTAACACGTGAAGGGCAGACCAGTGTGTAGGAGAGTAACGTAAGGTAACGTAAGGGGGGAGGGGAGAGACAGTTTGGGGGAAGGAAGAGTGTTAGTTGGGTGGGATGGAAGGGAGGGGAGGGGAGGGGGGGACAAAGTTTGTGTGAAGGAAGTACAGTGTTAGAATGAAAGATGACGGGCAGACCGTCCTGCTTTGCTTATGATGCTGTTTATTGAGAGCAGGCTCCTCTTGCCTTTCATCGGTTTTGAAGTATTATGTTTTAAATTTGTGTATATTAAAAAACTCCAGTTCCTGTCAACACGACTGCATGTTTTTATTTTATTATCTTATTTTATCTATTTATTCATTTATTTATTTATTTATCTATTTACTTGTTTGTTCTTTTGTTGTAATTGCAATATAAATATAATATAAGTTGAAAGTGTGTGTAGGAGAGTGAGGCGTCCGGCAGTGTTTATCACGTCACCAAAACAATGTCAAACCCTCCGCCACACCTCGGGACACCGCCACCCAGTGGGGACAGAATCCAGGGCCCGCCACGCTCCGCCGTGAGGGAGGGGCTTGTGCCTCAGGCGATCGTGAACAGAGTACAGGGAGAGAGCGGAGCGTTAGGCCCTGTTTACACGAGGCGCTTTCCAACGCGCGTTAGCAAACGCGGCGTTAGAAACTACCGCTCACACGAGGCGCTTTCAAACGCGGCGTTAACGCGACGCTTGTGTTTGTGCGTGCATATGTGTGTGCCAAACAATGCACTGAATGCAGAGAGCAACAGACAGTTTCAACCAGGATGGATCTAGAAGAGGTAGCATGTGCTTGGATCTTGCATCGCCGTTTGAAGCGGCGCAAGCGGCGAGAAAGAAGATACTGGGTTCATCCAATTTTACAAGACAGACTTACCCATGGCATGTATACAACCTTGTACCCGAGTTTAAGAGAACATGAAGACAAGTTTTTCAACTATTTTAGAATGTCAGTGAAATCATTCGATGAGCTGCTAATGTCAGGGGAAAGGGGAGAAAGCCATGTTGCTGCTCAGATGTAGTATACAAGTTGAAATAGTTAAAAAAATAAATAATAAAGTTATTCTGTTAACTTACCCATAGCTTGTTTCTCCTTAACCTCTCCTGAACTACAGAAGATATCTGCAATCTCTTCCCAGCATTTATTTTTCAAATTCCTATCTTTATAGTACGGGGACTGCATATCCCATAAGGCTGGACGTTTTTCTATTTCATTAATGAGAAGGTCAGTGTCTATTGCCTCAAGCCTTTGCTCCGCCATGACTGCCAGTGATGGGACTGAAGAGCTGTGTGCGTGTCACGTGATAAAAACATTCCTCCACGTGGAGTAACCCAGGGGTTGCCATAGTAACGCACATTCTCTTTCCTCATTGGTAGCAGCCCAGCCAATAAGAGAGCGCGCTGCTTTCAAAACGCGGCGTTTACCGCTGTGTGTAACCGTTCCCATATGCTTCAATGTATCTCGAGCCGCTCGCCAAACGCGCGTTAGCAAGGGACCCAGACGTTAACGCGGCGTCAGGCAAAACGCCGCGTCACGTGTGACCGGTTCCTATAGACTACCATTGACTTTGCTAACGCGCGTTGGAAACGCCTCGTATAAACAGGGCCTAATTAGAGATGGCTCAGTTCCGCGGCGCCGACCAATGGGAGACGTGGCACTCAGGCAAGGATAGGCTGCTGATTCCACCAACCAGCGGCGCGGCGAGGCGAGGGGCGGGACAGGGAGGGGATGCCTCCCCGCCACCACGCGATAAAGATGGCGGAGTTTCCAATATATATATATAGAGAGAGAGAGAGAGAGAGAGAGAGAGAGAGAGAGAGAGAGAGAGAGAGAGAGAGAGAGAGAGAGAGAGAGAGAGAGAGCGTGTGTGTGGTACTTAAAGTTTGGATTCTTCTCTCCATTGCCAAACTTAATTTTTGCAAGTACAGAGGCAGACATCTGCCACTCACCACTCCACTCCGTCAGTCTGTTAAGCTCCTCAAGTTCATTGCAGTCTTCATCGCACGTCGCCTTACCACCTAACTTTGTGTCATCTGCTAATTTAACTTCCACTACAGCCTGATAACAATCACTCGAGTCATGAAAACACTCTTGAAAACCCCAACAACTTCCACTACAGCCATTTAAACTAGCACTCGAGTCATGAAAACACCCTTGAAAACCCCAACAGCTTCCATCACAGCCTGTTAAACTATCACTGGAACTATGAAAACACCCTTGAAAACCCCAACAGCTTCCACTACAGCCTGTCAAAATTGCACGAACCGAGAAAGGTAACAGAGAGCATACAAGTACGATCTATGGTATCCCTTGGTCACCTTCCTTTACCACTAGCATCGTGAATGAAGGAAAGCTCAAAAACTTCCAGTAAAGCAGACTGCAAATTGTGGAGATGAGACAACGGAACGTTTGAGAATATCAGTCCCCGTGTTCTGAACCGCTCCGACTCTCGTCACGACTGTTTTCCAAGGCCACAGAGACGCTTAGCCGGGTTCTCAAGAGTGTTTCTCCTGCTAGTAATGCAGAAATATTGTTAAATCTGTCACTAGAACCGTAAAAACAACCTTGAAAACGCTCTGCTCTCTCATGAAGACTGTTTCCCGAGGCCACACAGACGCTTAGCCGGGTTCTCAAGAGTATTCATCCTTTAATAATGTAAAAATCTTGATTGTGTGTCAATAAAACCTGTATTGTATGTAGAGGCTTTTGAGTGCAGTGAAAGGTGCGGCACGAAAAAGTTTCAGAATATAGTTCATGGCGGTGCGTGCGGCGTGAGTCACGGGGCGCGGCGGAAGGCGGTCTAGAGGGAAAGGGTTAAGGGATGAAGTTAAGGGGGAGGGAGTGAAAGATAAGGGGGGTCAAGGGTAAGTTGTAAGAGTTGGTGGATTAAGAAGGGAGGAATGAGAGGGGAGCAAAGGGGAGGAATTAAGGGAAAGGAGTCAGGGTTTTGGAAGGGGAGGGTAGGGATGGGTACTAAGGTAGAGGAGTGGAGTAATTAGAAATGGGTAGAAATTAGGAAGGGAAAGAGTTAAGGGAGAGGGAATAAAGGGAAGGAGAAGGAAGGGGAGAGAGGTAAAGAAGCTATTTCTCTCTCTCTCTCTCTCTCTCTCTCTCTCTCTCTCTCTCTCTCTCTCTCTCTCTCTCTCTCTCTCTCTCTCTCTCTCTCTCTCTCTCTCTCTCTCTCTTATGTCCCTAATCACCCAACATCTTGTCCTCCTCCTCCTCCTCCTCCTCCTCCTCCTCCTCCTCTTTTTCCTTTTTTTTTTCCTTCTCTTCTCTTTTTTCTTTGCTTCTTTCGTAATCAACATTGCGCTGTAAAAAAAACATTGCGCTGTAAAAGACTAAAGGATGGTAATGACGAACAATGATGATGATGATGATGATGATGATGATGATGATGATGATGATGATAGTGGTGGTGGTAGTGGTGATGGTTTTGGTGGGTTTAGGAACAATAAAAAAAAAATGAGGATGATAAGAATGAATGATGGTGATGACAATGATGACGATGATGGTCGTAGGTGATGATAATGATGGTGATGGTATTAATGTTGATAATGACCGCAGATGAAGACCATTTCTCAGTGTAGTCATTAGGGTCATCACTGCCAGAAGGACGAGAAAGAATGGCGATGACCTCGTGAAGATGGTGACGACAGTGATGGTGGTGATGATGATGATAATGATGATGGTGGTGGTGATGATGGAGATGAGAATGATGATGGTGGTGATGATGATGATGAGGAGAATGATGATGATGATGATGATGATGAGGAGGAGGAGGAGGAGGAGGAGGAGGAGCAGGGTAATAATAATGATGACAGTGATGTGCATAATGAAGATAATGAAGATGATGAGAAATGTTAATTGTATAATGATAACAAGCCCTGTATTGGTGTGTTACTCGTGCCTGTACATTTCCTTCACTGACATATACAAAAAATTTAATCAGTCACTTGCTGTTTCCTGTCAGGCTTGGATCACTTAGTGCCGCGCGGCGCCACTCCAGTACGTAGCGAGCCCAGGAAGAAGAAAGAAGGCGGAGGTCCACCCAGGCGAGCCGTTCCCGCGTCACACAACTTACACGTTAATTTCTCGCAGAGTAAAGCAAAACACAGTATCCGGAAACATTTCTGCCCGCACCCCGACTACTTTCGTGAGGCTGTAGTTGAAATTACACAGATTTTCAGGGTGTTTGTACGGTTCTAGTGACAGACTGGTATAGTCTCTACAGCATCTTCGGGAGAAACAATCTTGAAAACCCGTGTAATTATCTCTGTGGCCTTTGAAAATAGTCTGGTGAGAGAGCAAAGCTTTTCAGAACACAGGCACATAACCTTGCTTCATGCTTCATGAAAAACAAGTGCATTTATGATACCTGAGAATGCCTTGTTGCATTTCCCCCATTAGCCTGTCTCTCATTGGTGAAAACACCCGCACTATATGTATTACGTTATTTCATTAGACTCAAGTCGCTATTTCAAGTCTACATAAGCCTCAATAAATACGAGAGCTGTGGTGGTGGCTTGCTTCCCGATTGCCAATCAGAGCGTTCTATTTTTCCGTTTTCTTTCTTACTCTTCGTAAAGCTCATGTATCCTTCATTTGTCCTTACTTCTTGCCTCATAGTGTATTGGTAAGTGTCTTCTACTGCTAATATAACCGTGATTCTATTATTTTGTATCATTACAAGTAGTATTGCGAGAGTGGCTCTGTTCTTAGTGACAATTACCTCAGCACACCCTCCACCAATCAGCACCAAGTATTCAAGTCACGTGATACTCTCTCCTCGCCGTCTCCTCAGCCATTCGCCCTGCTCCCGCTGACGTGACGGGTCTCCGGTTGTGTTACGGCGGTGAAGCGGTGTTGCGTCTGTCCTTGGCGGGCATGTTGTGGTGGACTGCGGTGTGGGGGGAGAGGTGGATGTGAGTATGGCTGGCCAGTTGGTGGATAGGGAGGAGTGGATAGTGGAAGAGAAATGAGGAGAGTAGGATGGTGGAAGGGGGAGGTGGAGGTGGAGGTGGCTATGGCGGACGTGACTGGGTTGAGGTGGTGGTTGTGGTGGTGTTTGGTGTGTGTGTGTGTGTGTGCGTGTGTGTGGTTGTTGAGGATGGAAGTGGTTTGGATGATTAGGATGATGGCGTGACTGGCTGGTGATGGTGGTGGTAGTTGTAGAGGGGGGTGGGGACTGGAATGGTTGTAGGGGGTGCTGGTAGTGATGGTGAACGTGACTGGCTTGTGTTAAAGGTGGTTGTGGTTCTTGAGGATGGTGGTGGTTGAGTAATAGTGGTGGGGGTAGCGGACGTAAAGGTGTTGTGGTTGTTGGGTGCGGTTGAGGGTTGGGGTGGTGGTGGGGGTGGTGGTGGTAGTGGTGATGGTGACGCTACAGTTGTCAGGGTTTATAGAGATGGTCGTGTGTGTGTGTGTGTGTGTGTGTGTGTGTACTCCTGTAATCAGCAAACTGCAGTCACTCGTTCGCTTGTTTCACCTCCCTGCTTCAGGCCTTCCTTCTCTCCCCTCCTCTCCCTCCCCGCTCCCTCGCCTGCCTGCCACCCTCTCCCCTCTCTTCCTCGCCTGATCTCCCCTGCTCCTCGTATCCTAGGTGAGTGTTACCTTATTTGAGTCAATATATATAATGGTTTTTATTTGAGATTGAAGCTCCACACGTAATGAAAGGTAGTAATTTGTGGTTTTGAATGCTGTTATTGAACTATTTATGTAAACTTGCCATAGAAAACTAATTATTGGGAAATGTGTGTATATTTCAAAAATTTCATCTATATAATGACCTGTGTGATGTGACGTTAGAGAGAGAGAGAGAGAGAGAGAGAGAGAGAGAGAGAGAGAGAGAGAGAGAGAGAGAGAGAGAGAGAGATTGACAGCAAATGAGGCTATATTTTAACTTTCCTGACTCTGTGATGATGAAAGTTACATGATTGAGGTTGCAGTTAAGTAAGTTGAGAAGCTGAGCAGATAAGTACAAGTACACCACCTGTCTGTCTGTCCGTCTTTGTCAGTCAGTCAGTCAGTCTGTTGATGGAGGACTGGTGGAGAGCAATCTGTGTCTGTCTGTCCGTCTTTCAATCATTCAGTCAGTCAGTCAGTCAGTCAGTCTGTCTGTCTGTTGATGGAGGACTGATGGCGAGACTAATGTGTGTTTGTCTGTCTACGTGATGCTTCCCTCCGCTGTTTCATTACGTAGACAAAATACATGAACAGGAAATACTGGTTTTATTTATTAATGGACTGGTGTGGTGGTGGTGGTGGCGGCGGCGGCATCAGTAGTATTCAGGTGTCATATCTGTAACGTAATAGGGAATGAAGGCAATACGTATGCGATGGCAGCTTGAAGGTAACAACTGGTGATGAAAGGTGGTGGTTGGTGGTGGTGGTGGCAGGGGCTCTCTCTCTCTCTCTCTCTCTCTGTCTCTCTCTCTCTCTCTCTCTCTCTCTCTCTCTCTCTCTCTCTCTCTCTCTTTGCCTGAAAAGCTTACGCTTAAAAAAAGGCTAGCTATAATAAAAAATTTATGGAATATAAATATACAATGTATGTAATGGCTATAAATAAATGTTCAAATGTTCTCTCTCTCTCTCTCTCTCTCTCTCTCTCTCTCTCTCTCTCTCTCTCTCTCTCTCTCTCTCTCTCTCTCTCTCTCTCTCTCTCTCTCTCTCTCTCTCTCTCTCTCTCTCTCTCTCTCTCTCTCTCTCTCTCTCTCTCTCTCTCTCTCTCTCTCTCTCTGCAGACGAGTGGAGTTGTGTTGTTCAGTCAGTTTTTCTAATGTGTGTGAAGTGGTTGGCGTGGGTGGCAGGGGCGTGGAGGGCGTCACGCTGGTAGTGTAGAAAAGAAAGCGAGAGGAAAGTAATGCGGTGCTGGTGTTTAGTACCTGAGTGAAGTACTGGCGTCGTAATGACCATTTCTGCCCATTGTGCTTTCTGACAGTTGAAGTAGTGTGCTTTTGTAATGAGTCGTTTATCATTTATTATATTTTCACGTGCAGGAAAATTGTTTTTATTATATATATATATATATATATATATATATATATATATATATATATATATATATATATATATATATATATATATATATATATATATATATATATATATATTGTATAAGAAATATAAAAAAAAATTCAGTTCAAAAGAAAAATTGTTTGAAAAAAAGAAAAACGAATCACGAATATATATATATATATATATATATATATATATATATATATATATATATATATATATATATATATATATATATATATATATATATATATATATATATATATAATAAAATAAGTAAACAATTTTCCTCCACGGCAAGTCGACATCAAAACTTGCTCCATTCATTCCGTTCATTGCCAGACTGAGACCATGTACCCTGACACATTAACAAAAAAGAAAAAAAAATATAAAAAAAACTACCTTTCGCTACTGAGAGAGAGAGAGAGAGAGAGAGAGAGAGAGAGAGAGAGAGAGAGAGAGAGAGAGAGAGAGAGAGAGAGAGAGAGAATGGTGGCCAGAGTAAGACGAAAGAGAAAGCAAGGTAAACAAACAAAAGAAAAATACAGATGAAAAGAAAATCTGCGGTAAAAATGCCCCGCTGAAACAAAAATGAATGAGAAAGTGTAATGAAACGATGTGATAATTGTGTGTTTGTGAGCCAGCAATTATGCTGAACCCCCCTTACCGCTACCCCTACTACTACTACTACTACTACTACTACTACTGCAAGTGTTGGAGCAGGAGGCGACAGAAACGAAGAAGCGCTAACACTTGGAGATATTTGAGGTTGATAGGAAGTTAGAAGTAGAATATGAAGCAAAACTCAGTTTCACGGAGAGAATTTTGAGAGGACTGTGAAAAACAACTTAAGAACAACAGGCCCGAAGTGGAGGACCTGTACAAGACCAAGGTGAAAGAGTGGGAGTGAGAGGGGAGTGGGTAGGTGACGGATTTGAACGGGAGAAAGATTATAGTGGAGAGAATTGAAGGTTGTAACTTCTAGGGACATTGGGATGGAGTGAGAGGGGAGTGGGTAGGTGATGGATTTGGAAGTTGCAAAGACCACGTTGGAGAGAATTATATATATATATATATATATATATATATATATATATATATATATATATATATATATATATATATATATATATATATATATATATATATATATATATATATATATATATATATATATATATATATATATATATATATATATATATATATATATATATATATATAAATGGTGTTGTATTGAGTAAAATCAGTAAATATTTAACACGCTAGGCGCCACACGCACCACCGCCGTTACATTTCAGACTATTCAAAGTTACCGTGTGTACCACTGGCCCAACATTTATCACTTTCCTTCCTTTTTTTTTTTTTTACAATAAATTCCATTAGATGGGCAAAAATGAAACGCAGATCTTTTAAACAAATGTTAATTATTAATCCTCACTATTTTTTTATGTGAAGCAAAAATAATAATGGTAAAATAATGAAAGAGTATCTTTTGTGAAGTGACATCGTAACTGGTCAAAATACAAAGGTGGAACTCTAAATGGTAATAATAAAACTTGTCTCAGTCACGGCTCAACATACAGATGTAGCATCCTTAACAACTGTCCTCTATATATTCTTTTATTATAAAGCAAATCTGTGATTGCAAAACAACATAACATTTTTACCTACTCTTATTGAAATCATTACTCACCATATCTTGTACAAAGGAGAACTTTTCCTGTAACAAATGAAAGCCTGTGTCCTGTTTGCAGCTGCACAAAGAAAAGGCTTATCCTTGAACATTCATATAAACAGCTTCTTCATTCCTTGTGTAGTGAAAACAGTGACTCAAGAAATGATTGCAGCAAATGTGTGAAGGTCACTATTGATGGAGAGTGTTTTTTTTTCAAAACATGGGAGGCATCCATGTATCTTGCCATCACACTGATCACATACACTCTTCACTCTTCTACCTTCTCAAGCTGCACTTCCCCGCCCTTCATTCACACTAAAGATTTGACAGCGCCCTCTGCACCTTTTTCTCACTCTTCTAGAGTGACCCTGCAATCCAACAAGAAAATGAGGTGATCTCTTATCTCCCAGAGAGAGAGAGAGAGAGAGAGAGAGAGAGAGAGAGAGAGAGAGAGAGAGAGAGAGAGAGAGAGAGAGAGAGAGAGGATATTTTGGATTTGTCTGTCGGTCTGTCTTTTTTTTCAGAATATTTTGTTTGATCTACTACTACTACTACTAGTACTACTACTAACACAGCCACCACCACCACCGCCACCACCACCACCACCACCACTACCACCAATAGCACTACCACCACCACCACCACTACCCCCATCACCACTACCATCACCACCACCACCACCACCACTACCACTACTACTACTACCACTACCACTATTACTACTACTACAACCACCACCACCACCACCACCACCACTACTACTACTACTACTACTACTACTACTACTACTACTACTACTACTACTACTACTACTACTACTACTAGCACCACCACTACTATTATTACTACTACTACTACTACTACTACTACTACTACTACTACTACTACTACTACTACTACTACTACTACCACCACCACCACCACCACTAATACCACCACCAGCACCACCACCACTAATACTACCACCACCACTACCGCCACCGCCACTACTACCATCACCACCACCACTACCACCACCACCACCACTACCACCACCACCACCACCACCACCACCACCACCACCACCAGTACTGCTACTACTACCACTATTACCACTACTACTACTACTACTACTACTACTACTACTACTACTACTACTACTACTACTACTACTATTGCAGGTGACCCATGAACCACCCCTGACAATGGTGATGAAGAAGCAGAAGTGGGCTGTAGGTGACGAGATAACTAGCCCAGGTCATCCCGGAAGTGGCGAGGTGACCCCGTACAATTCCACAAGGTCGTGGAGGACGCCAGGCATAGCCACGTGGTCGCCTACACTCAGCCATCCACCTCACCTGCGCCAGGCTGCTACCCGGACACCATCCAGCCACAAGAACCCAGATAAGCACTTCCGGGGTCCTTGGTTGTGGTTAGCTAGCTAGTTTATTTAGGAGTCACTTGCTGTAGATAGGAACCCTCCTCGGTCTGATGCAATTTTTTTTTTTTTTTTTTTTTTTTTTTTTTGTGGTGTAACGCTGTGCTCTACGTGAGTGATAGTGTTTATTTTTCTTTTTTTTCTTTTTTTCCTGAAGACGAGTTCTGTGGTTATCTTGGAGGTTAACAGAGAAGAGTACCTCACACCTGTGTTTGTAGCTGTTTTATTTTTTTTATTGGTCACTTTGTTTTTTGTTTTTTTTTTTTTGTTGTGATTATTTATTTATTTATTTGTACTGAAATATGTGAGTGTGAATGCAGCACAATATATAAAGATGTGCATTCCAGAGTGGAAGGAAGGCGTGCACAGGGTAGACTGCACAGGATGCAGTGTCTTTTGATTGATTGAAGCAAATGAAAACTTTGGTGTGAGTACCTTACAAAGACACTTGACAATACTAATGCCACCTCACCTCGTGGTTTCACCTGAACACCTACAAACATTGGCTGGATACAAGGTCATAGAAATATTTTTTCCTCATTTATTCTCTCATCTTTACAACTTAGTCTTTTTACATCAAAGTAACTAATCACCTTTATTCATACACTTGAGGGGGGTTGAAGGATCGCTAATCCCATGTTAAATTGCCTGTGTTCAATTCATATCTCCTCCCTCATTTATTGACCAATTTCTTTCATTTAAAAAGTATTTTGATCAAGAAGGATAGAAGAACAATGCTATTGTTTTTTTTTTTTTTTTTTTTTACGATTTTTTTTTTTTTTTCGATGTAAAAGTAAAAATAACTGACTTTCAAATATTTACTTTGAAATATTTGTCAAAAATAAAAATCAACCCCAAACAAAAATGACGACAGCAGACTTTGTTCGCCTCTCACAGTTTGATAAGCAGCAATAGCCCATCTGTGTGTAACACCAATAACAACGGACCAGAACATTTCTATACTCGTATGCCAAAATCCGCCATTTTAAGATATGTCTGTTTAAGGGGTGACAATAATTCACCTATTGCAGCTAAGGACTTGAAATTCAAATGATATATGCATCAGAATATGTTGAAAACGCAGACATAGATTAATTTAATTACTCTGATTGGTTTTGTACATAGGCCTAAAGCTATTCATGATTTCACCCCTGATTACCGGGGGGGAGGGGGGGAAGGCGGGTGAAAACAATTTTTGTTATATTTCGCCATATTTCTAAGTAAAAACCAGTGTTTAACTGTTTGAAAACAAATAAAATATCAATGCAAAAGATATCTAATGCAGACACATTGACTATTTGCTAGATTTACGAAAAAAAATCATTTTTATTTTTCGTATTTTTCGTAAAAATTTGAAAAAAAGTAGTTAGACCTAAAATTTCGTGCTCTCTAGTGTTGTAGGCAGCAAAAGAACCGTAGATATTTATAGGAGACTGAAGAATAACGGGTATGTCAGAAAAAAAGAGAAAATAAAAAAAAAAAAAAAAAGCGTCATACATGTCTCGCGGCGGGCGAAACCGTGGAATTTAACATTACATAAGGGATTTTTTTTTATCAAAACGTTATTATATCAAAAGTGGAAAGAAAGTGTAGAAAATTATATATATATATATATATATATATATATATATATATATATATATATATATATATATATATATATATATATATATATATATATATATATATATATATATATACTTTTTTCATGTCCAGATCGTACAACCCCCCCTGATGCAAAAAATGTTTGCGCGCCTGGCGTTGTTAACACACACGACACACTCTTCCCTTGAGGAAAGATAGTCGCCTTCACGAGTGTCTTACTATTTCATTGCAGAGCCCCTCCTCTTGATGACGACACGTGCACTGTCAGCTACACTTTGCAGTGTCTCACTTAAATTTTCCCCAATATCTTTGTATCTCCATTTCAGATGAATTGTTCTCTTTCCAAGGGTTGAGGAGAACATGGTCGTGCTTCAAGTGAAGCCACTACAGCCACTGCCTGACAAGTCTTCCACACTGGTGAGTGTTGTTCAAGCATGTCTTAGTATTGCTAATTCCTTATTTCCCAGAATATCTACCACTATATAATGGAAATGCCTTACCAACACAAATAACGTCAAGCAAAAATAAACTCTACACTAAGTGATGAAAAATGTAGCATCTTCCGCTGCACAAAACTGCCAGGACTTGAACCAACACCTGCCTGCCTCACTGACACCTGCCGTGGTGCCAGGGAGTGCTGAGGCCCGTGCTGGCACCACGCTGAGAGAGGGAGAAAGAGAAGAGCACCAGAGAGGGATGACCGTGGCAGGAAGGATGGTGTGTTAGATGACTGGTTCAGACAGTGGCAGTGGACTGAAGAAATGCTGGAGAAAGATTAGATCACATGTGGTTCATGTTGTAGTAGTTCAAGGTTTGGCAGAAAACTTTTTTTTTTAGACAGTGGCAGCAGACACACACGAGAGGATGGTGTGGTGGACAAGAGGATGCAGGGAGACGGCAGACAGAATGGAAGCTACAGATGAAAGAAGAGCAGGTCAAGCCATGGCAGCAGACAGACACACAGACAGACAGATTGGATCAGAAAGAAGTATTATTTAGTGAGGTAAGGAACTGTACAGCCCTTCACAGTGCTGACTACTTGATGGCAGAGGTGGTTCATGTTGGTTCAGTATTTCAGGATTTGGTTTGAGGCTGTTACGTGAAAAGAACAGTCTGAGGAACGAGAGGTTGTATTGTCACTTGTCAACAAAGTGGCAGAGTATTATTACAACATTTAGAGCCAAAGCTGTACCAGCTGCCTCAGTGTGTCATGTCCATTGTATACTGACAGTCTTGTCTGCGCTAGTGGAGGAGAGGGAGGAACAAACCTTGCATCGTCCAAGGTAGAGTTTTTAGCAAAGGATTGAGCAAAGAGTTCAGCTTTAGAGATAGATGTGATAGCAGTGGTGCCATCTGATTGAAATAAAAGAGGGAAAGAAGAAGCAAAGTTATTATAGATGTTTTTTTGGGTAAGTGGCAGAAGTCACGAGGGGAGTTAGATCTTGAAAGGTTTTGACACTTTCTGTTAATGAAGGAGTTTTTGGCTAGTTGGAGAACAGACTTGGCATGGTTCCGGGCAGAAATATAAAGTGCATGAGATTCTGGTGATGGAAGGCTTAAGCACCTTTGGTGGGCCACCTCTCTCTCATGTATAGCACGAGAACAAGCTGTGTTAAGCCAAGTTTTGGAGGTTTAGGTCGAGAAAAAGAGTGAGGAATGTACGCCTCCATGCCAGACACTATCACCTCTTATGCACTCGGCACACAGGATGGTCTCCGTCACGGAAGCAGTAGTCATTCCAAGGAAAATCAGCAAAATACCTCCTCAGGTTCCCCCAACTAGCAGAGGCAAAACGCCAGAGGCACCTTCGCTTAGAGGGATCCTGAGGAGGGATTGGAGTGATAGGACAAGATACAGATACTAGATGTGATCGGAGGAGCCCAACAGAGAAGAGAGAGTAACAGGATAAGCAGAAGGATTAGAGGTCAGGAAAAGGTCAAGAATGTTGGGCTTATCTCCAAGACGGTCATGAATACGAGTAGGGTGTTGCACCAATTGCTCTAGGTCATGGAGGATAGCAAAGTTGTAAGCTAGTTCACCAGGATGGTCAGTGAAGGGAGAGGAAAGCCAAAGCTGGTGTGAACATTGAAGTCTCCAAGAATGGAGATCTCTGCAAAAGGGAAGAGGGTCAGAATGTGCTCCACTTTGGAAGTTAAGTAGTCAAAGAATTTCTTATAGTCAGAGGAGTTAGGTGAGAGGTACACAGCACAGATAAATTTAGTATGAGAGTGACTCTGTTGTCATAGCCAGGTGGTGGAAAACCCGAAAGATTGTTGTCTTAGCCAGGTGGTGGAAAACCCGAAAGATTGTTGTCTTAGCCAGGTGGTGGAAAACCCGAAAGATTGTTGTCTTAGCCAGGTGGTGGAAAACCCGAAAGATTGTTGTCTTAGCCAGGTGGTGGAAAACCCGAAAGATTGTTGTCTTAGCCAGGTGGTGGAAAACCCGAAAGATTCAAGAGGGTGGGCACGAAAGCAGGTTAATTTCATTGCGCACATAAACACAACATCCAGCTTTGGATAGAGAAAGTAAGAGGAAACAGAAAAGGGGCTACTGTCAGTTGCCTCAGACACTAGAGTTTCAGTGAGGAAAGGATGATGAAGCTTAATAGAGGAGAGGCAGTGTTCTATAGATTGAACGCGAATGTTGTAGAAGTTTATGAAGAAAAACTGAGAGGGGTGTCAAGACATTTAGGGTCGTTACCAGATGGGGACTCCGAGGCTGGTGTAGGAGTATGTGTGTAATAATTAGGTTTTTTGTAGTGGTTTTAAAATTAGGTGCTTGTAGTTGTTTTGTGTGCAGGAAGAGACATACATCTCCATGACTATAACGTTTGGTATGAGTGAAAACATCCTTTGGTTTCCACAGATATATTCACACACTAGTAACAATTTCCACCAATAGCACCAGAAGCAGTCTTCCTCACACGAACCGTTTCATTGCCGGGACTTGAAGGCTGCTGAAGCAATACGGTGGAGGTCACGCCCCTTAAAGTGTTTATTATACTTACTGTCAACAACACCATAACTAAAGCAAACACTTTAGTGCAGGTAGTTAAATAAGTGCAATCATTGTTCCAGATTCCTAAATTCACAAAGTACATAAACTCATTGAAAGTTTTTAGTGAAGGTAATTAAAGTTTTAGTGAAATAATTGTTCCTATTCCTAATGTTGTGTGGTGCATTACCTCAGACAGGCCCACTGGAAGCTGTCAGTCTGCTGCGGCACGTGGCAAGAACCAAGTGTTGAGGAGCACACGTTGTCCCTTCACCAGTCAGCAGGTTACAAAAAAACAATGCAGTATTTTGTTGAGTAATCAAAGTAATGAAATGTAAATGATAAAATGTCAGTACTGATTCAGAGTGTCACACTCCACCATGGCAAAGACTGCTGGCTGAGTAATATTCAAGTTGTATTAGTGAGACTCTACTCAGTGTTAATTAAGGCAGGTGTAAGAAAATAGTTAAAAATGTATCATAATACAATAAAATGACAGTTCAAAATGTAAACACGTTAAAGACTTGAATGGTCATTAAGTAGTACAGCAGACCCTTCCTACAGTAAATTCAGTATTATTTGTTGACTGGCCTTACTGTCTCATTATTTTACTTTGCTCATTATTCTGTCTTGTTTTCTCATTAATACTTGAGTGCCTTCATTTTATCTCTATTATTGTGACTTTGTCTCTCATTATGTTGCTTATGTTCTCTACTCTCATTATCTGACGGACTGCTCGCCTTCACAGGTCTGGGCGGCTCGGAAGTCTCACTACAAACTGGAGACCCGTTCTCTTGGACACAGTTGGAGTCGGACACAAGATTCAAGAGGGAGTCATTTTAACGAGAGCTTCAGGCAAAAAATTCGAGTGGATTTTCATTTCTAAAAATATCTTTTTTTGGGGGGTATATTTTGAATCCTTCTTTGTGGAAAAATAACTCGATATGATTCTAGCTGGAAGTTGACCTGAGCAATGTAGAATTTGTTGCTGTGAGAGATTACCAAGGCACAAGTGTCCGGGATTTAAAGATGATGGAAATGTGTCCTGTGTGCTGCTGTGCTGGGAAGAGGAGAGGAACAGCAGCAGTGGTGGGGCTCTGCTGCTGCTGTCACTAGTGCAGCTGCCTTCCCTCAACATACTGTGTCTTCCCTCACCTGCAATGAACAACTATGAACAATACTTTTGCGATGAAGAACAGTGAATAACACCTCTCCCCATATCGTTGCAAGTCTCTCTCTCTCTCTCTCTCTCTCTCTCTCTCTCTCTCTCTCTCTCTCTCTCTCTCTCTCTCTCTCTCTCTCTCTCTCTCTCTCTCTCTCTCTCCACAGTCCCACAGTATGTCCCCCCCAGTATGTTTACAAACCCACAGTGACTCCCCACAGCCCCTCACCAACACCCTCACCAACAATTGTCTCCACACACACACACACACCATTACATACACAAATGTTGCAATCTTGTACACACACACACACACACACACCATTACATACACAAATGTTGCAATCTTGTACAGTGTCTACAATAAAGAATGAAACCAAAATCGACAAGCCTAATTTTCTTGCGGCCTGCGTGAATGTAGTGAGGCTCAATGTGTGTGTACAAGTGAAGAGTATATTTGATGCATGATTAAAAAATATGAGGCTTACACAAAAATACAGGACACAATTTGATGAGTATGGTGAGTCAAGTGTGAGTGTCAAATGTGAGTCAAAATGCTCAACTTTGAATTAACCTACAACAAAAAGTGACTAAATAAACACACTATGAAAAAATATAATCTCATCAATAAACACTGAAAAAAATTATATACACCAACACAAAATAAATAAATAAATGAAGACTAAGTAAAGCAAATTAATCTGAACGCCAATACACAAACCAACATAGTCGTATATTTTTAAATACTATGGTGAAAGATAATGAAGCTTAAATATTGAAAGAGAGAGAGAGAAATTTTATGTGGTCTTCTTAAATCAATCTCTCTCTCTCTCTCTCTCTCTCTCTCTCTCTCTCTCTCTCTCTCTCTCATACACAAACAAATAATAAAAAAATAAATAAGTAAACAAACAAAATACAAGCAAATAATAATAATAGCCATCCACAAACCAATCCAGTGCATCCACACCAAGCCACACCAAGCCATCCCTATCCAGCCAATCACGAGCCAGCAGCACACACACACACACACACACACACACACACACACACACACGCGCGCGCGCGCGCACACAAACACACACATACACACAGGATTGGGAGAAAGGGGAAATAGAGAAAAAGGAAAAGGAAAAAATAATGAAAAAAGGGATGAGGGAGAGAATAAGATAAAAAAATGGCGAAACAAGAGGAAAATGGGAAAAATAAAGGAAAAATACGAATAAAGACAAAAGGAAAAATGAAGAAGAGGGAAAAAAGGGGAAAATGGAGTGAGGAGGGGAACACTTAGGGAAAACAAACCAAACAATAGGGCATTACATTGTGATTAGGTGCAGCAGGGATGGATCATGAGGATTAGAGAGAGAGAGAGAGAGAGAGAGAGAGAGAGAGAGAGAGAGAGAGAAAGAGAGAGAGAGATCTGGTCAGGAATTTAATTTTGTGTTAGTGGTTGACGCCATTTTCTCTCTCTCTCTCTCTCTCTCTCTCTCTCTCTCTCTCTCTCTCTCTCTCTCTCTCCTTACAACAGTTTTCTCTTTCTGCTTAATATCGCTCTTATCTTTCGTTGAGAGAGAGAGAGAGAGAGAGAGAGAGAGAGAGAGAGAGAGAGAGAGAGAGAGAGAGAGAGAGAGAGAGAGAGAGAGAGAGAGGAAAGCATATTACACACACACACACACACACACTTTTCACAGGCAAGTTAATAACTTTAATAAAAAAAAATAACCCTTTTTACCTTACCTATCACAATAACCCTTTTTTACCTCCTATCCCTTCCCTTCCATATGAAACCGAATCAATAAGAAATATCACTTGCTTCTCTCCTGTAACTTATAATGAAACGCTCGAATTAATTCATAAGGTGCACAAAGGAGCTTAATTAGTGAACAGGAAAGATTAAAATGCATTGTGGGAAAAAAAAAGGTGAAAAATGAATAAGTTTGAGGGAAGGTGTGTGTGTGTGTGTGTGTGTGTGTGTGTGTGTGTGTGTGTGTGTGTGTGTGTGTGTGTGTGTGTGTGTGTGTGTGTGTGTGTGTGTGTGTGTGAGGCTTTAAAGGTAATGGATTTTACAAGTGAAGAATGTAAAGTATTGTATCCGAAAGCATAAGGGATTGGACGCCCTGAGTGAAGCGATTACAGGTGTCTATTGTTCCCGTGGTTGATATATTGAGACAGCTTGTCCGCCACCTTGAAATTTCTTATACAGGGGTGTAACGCGAGTTTCTGCAAATACTGAAAGAGGTGAAAGAACGTGTAATTCTAAGTAGAGAATGTTCTATACACATATGCATTTTAAGGCTTTGTTTACCCGTCAGAGGAGTTGAAAATGTACGGGACTCGCGGGTGTGCTCTGTGACATGACGGACACACGGTTGCGTTGTCGCAGCCTCGGAGGTGCCACTTGCTCAAATTACGAATGGTTTAATCTTATTTTTTTGCAGGCTGTGAAATGTTGCAGTATCTTATAACAAGACAAATGGTATAAAAAAACATGTAATTTACCGATAAGCATTACATGACAACATTATTGCGGTGATTAAAAGTACTCCTGTAAAATGCTACGTGGCATCATCAAAGCAAGGTAACAGGGGAACCGAATCCAAGTGACCTTGAAAACAGCTGAGTGATGATGCCACGTAGCATTTTACAGGAGTACTTTTAATCACCGCAATAATGGTGTCGTGTAATGTTTATCGGTAAATTATATGCCTTTTAATATAATTTGTCTTATTATAAGATACTGTAATATTCCACAGCCTGCAAAAAATAAGATTAAACCATTCGTAATTTGAGCAAGTGGCACCTCCGAGGCTGAGACAATGCAGCCGTCTGTACTTCACCTCACAGCTACACGCAGAGCACAGCAGCGTGTCCCATACATTTTTCAACTCCTCTGACGCACGCCGCCCACCACCAGGATCGGCGGGTCGGACATGATGCGGAAGAAGGCGCGGGAGTCGAAGTATTCATCCGCCGTCCACCGCTCCCCGTCGCTGAGACAGCTGCTCCTTGTGTCACAGCTGAGGAAGAGAGAGGTGAGGGTTAGGTCACTCCTGCAGGAACACGAAGGAAGAACGAACACCAATAGACATGGGCACTCGGAGGGATACAAATGAAACACAAGAAGTAAAAGATAACGACAAGAGGTTGAAATCGATCATAAATGAAGAACAAACTAATAGATAAGAGCAAGGGGTTAGATCACTCACAAAGAAATACAAATGAAGAACAAACAACCTATCTAACTTGTATTTTGGTTCTTCCGAGGCTGTCTGTGACAAGGCACACTGAGCAATCCTGTAAAGTGGATGTAGGCTGTAAAATGCAAGGATGCAGGCCCGAAGAGAGAGGGAGGGAGGAAGGGAGGCAGAAAGGAGGGAAGGAAGGAACGTAGGAGAAAAGAAGGGGATAAATAAAAGCAAAGCCATTCCCCCCAAAAAAAATAAATAAATAAAATAAATAAAAGCAAAACGGAGAATAAAAGAAGAAAGGAAGGTATGAACAAAAAGAGAGGGAAAGGAAGAAACGGAAAAGAAAGGGGGAGAAATCAAATGAAAGAAAGGAAGGCAGGAAGGATAAAAAAAAAAGCGAAATAACGGAAAGGTAGAAAACGAAGAAAGGAAATCAAATAAATACAAAAAGGAAAGAAGAAAGAAAGAGGAAGGAAAACGATGCCATAAGTAATGAGAGAGCAAAACGAAAAGAAAAAAAAAAAACAGACAAGACTTGAATAGACAAGAGAGAGAAAAAGAGAAAAAAGACAGAGAGAGAGAGAGAGAGAGAGAGAGAGAGAGAGAGAGAGAGAGAGAGAGAGAGAGAGAGAGAGAGAGAGAGAGAGAGAGAGAGAGAGAGAGAGATAAACAAGGTCCGAGAGTGGCGAGGATGGGGGAGGCTGGAGGGTGGTGAAAGAAGGGGTACTGGAATGACTGGCAGGATTGTGACTATCTATCTGTCTATCTATGGCTATAATGTGAAATACCGAAGCGTGAATGACATGAGTTTAAATATATGACTGAAATTTGCATGAGTAGAACGTGGAGAACATGTGCATGAATGACTGAAGAGTGGATTTATAACTGCCAAGCCAAGCTAAGCAAGCCAAGCCAGGCCAAGCAAGCCAGGCCAAGCAAGCCAGGCCAAGCAAACCAAGCCGTGAAAGGCGAGGCACGCTAAGTTAACCACACACTTTTGATGAGTTATGGAACGTGTGTGCGTGTGTGTGTGTGTGTGTGTGTGTGTGTGTGTGTGTGTGTGTGTGTGTTGTTAGTTGTTGTGTCGTGAGAGAGAGAGAGAGAGAGAGAGAGAGAGAGAGAGAGAGAGAGAGAGAGAGAGAGAGAGAGAGAGAGAGAGAGAGAGTCTGACACGCCTCCACGGATCAGTTATAACGTAAACTTCTCTCTCTCTCTCTCTCTCTCTCTCTCTCTCTCTCTCTCTCTCTCTCTCTCTCTCTCTCTCTCTCTCTCTCTCTCTCTCTCTCTCTCTCTCTCTCTCTCTCTCTCTCGTTTCAGGTCCGCTGCCACAATTCGCCTTAACAGAAATGGACCAAACTCTCATTGGTGCCCATCCATTCAGTGCCAGTGTCCCGCGAGTGATGGATGGCTGGAAGGTTCCTGACTGCATTCACCAAACCCTAACCAAACTCCAAAACACACACAAACCTTCCGTCACCCTCACCTAACCCTTTGTCCTGAAACATCTTAAACCATCCCAAAAATGTTTCTCATCTAATCCCAAACCAAAAAATATCCACTAATTTGCCTCGCCAAATTGCAAACGGTCCAAAAACCTTCCTTCATGAAC
>NC_087169.1:1417500-1542500 GCF_035594125.1 Scylla paramamosain
TGATACAAAAGCAGTAGAGAAAAGGGAAGGTGTAGGAAGATTACTGATGAAGATTATGACTAGTAGAGACGTAAGGAAACACGAGGAAAGGAACATTTGAAGAGTAGAAGGAAAAGAATTAGAGTAAAAGACGGGAGAAGGAAGAGGAAGAAAGGCAGTAGATAGGATAGGGGAGGAAGAGAAGAAAGACTGAAAAAGGAAGAAAGAGAAGAAAGAATAGATGGGAATAAGAAGAGTAGGAGGAATGAGTAGGAGAGGAGTAAAGAGACAGCAGGAAGAAGTTAGGAAAGCAGAACGCGTGAAAGAAAAGCAACCAGTAAGAGGAAGAAAGAGGAAGAGAAAGATGAGGAGGAGAAGAATGAGGAGAGGATAAGAAAATGAGGAAACCAGGAAGTGTTAGACAAGAAAATATGAAAGAACAGGAAGAAAGAGCAGGAGGAAGAAAGAAGGTAAAGAGGAGGAAGGGAGGGAAGGAGGGAGAGAGAAGAGGGTGTGAGGACCTTGTTAAGACTTTCAGCTGAGGTCAAGAGTCTAGATAGAATTACAACGCTCCCTGCCTTGTATGTATGAGTATTTTCACACTACAGGGAGGTCACAGGAACCATATCGAAAAAAAAGGAGTAATTTTTCTATTTAAATTTCCCCTCGCCATTTTTTTTTTTATCGTCATTTTTTCTCTCGTTATTTTCTCATGTACACATTTCCCCCACTGAAGAGTTTTCCTTTTATTTTTTTTTCTTTCTGGTAATTTTCCCTGTGGTCATTTTCCTTTTAGTAATTATTTTCCTCTCTAGTCATTTTCCTCTTTAGATATTTTCCTTTCTGGACATAATTCCCTCAAGTAATTTTTCTCTGTAGTGGTGTTTCCCTCTTGATATTTTCCTTTTGTGCACATTTTCCCCTCTATTCATTTTCCCTCTAATAATTTTCCCCTTTAAACATTTTCCCCTCTGGACACATTCCACTCAAGGCATTTTTTTCAACATTTTTCCCTCTGAGGTTCACAGTACGAAGAAAAACTGACACAATCAACACTTTCCATCCTGACCATCCACTGTGAACCATCCAAGTCCAGACATGCTTCCATCAGTCATCCTAGTCCATCCCAGTCTTCTATCCTTCCATCCTTCCATCAACCATCCAAGCCACCCACTATCAACCATCCCATCCACCATTCTAGTTCATCCATCATTCCACCTATCTACTCCCTCCTTCCCACCGCCAGCCAGCCTCCCTCTCCGTCCCTCGCCGTCCGCTAATCACTAATTTCAGGGCATTCACGTTCCCTCAAGCAGGCAATCAGGCAAGCAGAGGCTGAGGTGAGCATTGGTCAGCGAAAAGCAAACTTGTGCACGAATTTCATGGAGTCAGTCAGGTGAACACCGTGTGAAGGTAATGACCTTGTGATACTGTTGATGTTATTCTTTTTTTCTTTTCTTTTTTCTTCTTTTCTCTATTCTCGTGTTCCTCTGTTTTTCATGTTCCCTTACTCCGTCTTACTTATTTTTTCTCTCTCTTTTCTTCTCTTTCTGTTTCTTGTCCTCCTCGTCCCCCTCCTCCTCTTCCTTCATTGTCAATTTCCCCTTCCTCTTCTTCTTCCTTCTCTTCGACCTTCTATTTTTAATTCTTCTCCTGTTTCTCCTTTTCCTTCTCCTCTTCATCTGATCCTTTCTCTTCATTTTCATGTTCTCTTGTTCATCCCTCTGGTTCAGTTCTTCATTTTTTCTTTTTTCCAGTCTCGTAACCTTCATACTTATCACTAAACTTTCTCTTCATTTCCCTATTTTCCTCTTCAGATTTTCACTCCCACTTGTCTCCGCTGTACTTATATTTCTTTTATTCCGCTAAGTACTCCTCCTCCTCCTCCTCCTCCTCCTCAAGGCTCTGTATTAGGGCCAGTACTCTTCATAATGTACATAAATGATATTGATGAAGGGATAAACTGCAAAATAAGTAAATTTGCAGACGACACCAAAATAACAAGTAGAGTTACGTCTGTGTCACAATGGCAGGAACTGCAGTGTGACCTCAATAAACTAACAAGCTGGGCAGAAAAATGGCAGATGAAATTCAATATAGAAAAGTGCAAAATTCTACATATCGGAAGCAAGAATGTTCAGGCGAGATATGTAATGAATAACATGCCACTGTCAAGTGCTGATAAAGAAAAAGATCTTGGTGTCGTTGTGTCAAACGACCTAAAGCCGAGTCAACACTGCACAGAAACAGTAAAGACGGGAAATAAATTAGTAGGGTTCATTGGAAGAACCTTTGAATTTAAATCAGAAAAGGTTATACTTGCCTTATATAACTCACTGGTGCGCCCTCATCTAGAATACTGTGTACAGTTCTGGTCACCATACTACAAAAAAGACATTGAAAAACTAGAAAAGATACAGCGCAGAGTCACAAAGATGATTCCAAGATTGCGCAATAAGCCGTATGAGGAACGACTGAAGAACTAAACCTATTTAGTTTAACAAAGCGCAGGATAAGAGGAGACCTAATTGAAATGTTCAAAATTTTCAAAGGATATAGTAACATTGATGCATATAAATATTTTACCATTGATCATTCTAACCTAACAAGAAATAATGGATTCAAGATTATACCCAAACGTTTTAAATCCCACGAGGCCAAACATTTCTTCTTTAATCGTATTGTAAATATATGGAATAAACTTCCTGCCGAAACTGTGAACAGCAATACTATTGAATCATTCAAAAATAAAATAGACAAATATTTAAAAGCAAATCCCTAACAAGCTCTCTTCTTGTCCGAATAATTACTAAATTCACTATTAAACTCTTATTCAACAGACACCAATTTTAATATAACTTGTATTAACTTTCAGATAGGCGTATAGAGTTCACCGTAGGGTGAATAGTAGAACTTCCTTTCATCCTTTCCTATGAAAATTTCCATGTCAGTTTTTCCATACTGCATGGTACTTTTCCCAACTATTTCCATGCCAGCGCAAGCTGGAGGGAGTGGTGGGTGGGGAGGAGCCTTCTGCTATGCTGTCCTGTCTCTCTTCACTGTAGCTAGTTAGAAGTAGTTACTAAACAGCCTTGCAAGGACCAAAAGGTCTGTTGCTGTTTGGCTTTCCTTTGTATTCCTTTGTATTCCTTTGTATTCCTCCTCCTCCTCCTCCTTTATCAGTTTATGTCTTCCCAGGTCGTGTTCACCCCACGTAAGGCAGCGAAGCGTGAGAGAGGAAGGTCGAGGGGAGAGGCGCCCCCAACCCTCAGTAAACCAGCTAGCCCCTCCCTACACAATGATCATTATTGTAGCAGCAGGTGATCAAGGATTCTACATAACCAGTGGGAGAAGCACGCGTGACAACTTCAGAAAACATCTCTGTAGCCTCTGAAAATAGCCCTGGTGAGACAGAAAAAGCTCAAGAACACGAGGCTATAAGAACATTACAAAGGAAACAAGGGAAGCTGCAAGAAGCCATCAGGCCTACACGTGGCAGTCTTTACAAAACACATCAATTTACACTAATCATTCATAAATTTGTCCAATCTTTTAAAACTCCCAAATAACTCTGCACTAATGACCTGATTCCTTACTCTGTTTCATTCATCTACCTATCTATTTATGAACCAGTCTCTTCTAGTCTCTTTAAGTCAATCTTGAACCTGTCAGGAAAAAAAGCACAGAGGACCCGAGTGGAGAATAATGAAGGTGTTTATATCCAAGTAAATACTGACAATACCTGAGCCTCTGCAACGTGTTCACTGTCCTCTAATGAGTCTCCTGTAACACCCTGGAGTGACGTGCACCCTAACTGCCGCCACTAGGTGAGGAACGAGTGCTGCTGTGTACTAGGGACCGAGTGAGGAGAGACTGACTATGTGATAAATGTGGAGGGAACTGGTGGTGGTGGTGGTGGTGGTGGTGGTGGTGGTGGAGGTGAAGAAGAGAAAGAAGAAAAAAAGTAGTTGTGGTGGTGGTGGTGGTGGTGGAAGAAGAAAATGAAAAGAAAGAGAAGAAAAAAGAAAAGGAAAAGGGCGGGGAGAGGAGGTGAAGGAGAAAAGGACAAAAAAAAGGAGTAACAAGAAGACAAGAACAACACCAGTAAATACAAACAATATAGAACAAAGAAACGAGGAACGAAAGGCGGGTCAAACAAGAAAGAACAAACAAACAAACAAACAAAAAATTATCCTCCACAATCCCAATTCTCACCTATAACAATAAATAAATAAATAAACAAAACTTGAAAACACAACACTCATCTCTTCCTTAAACTTTCTTTTTCTTCAACCCTTTCCATTCTCCCTTCCCTCCCTCTCTCTCCCCTCCCCCCCCTTCCCATCCTCCCTCTCCCCTCTCCCTTCTCTACCTTCTCCCCCTTCCTCCCCTCTCCATTCTTCCATATCCCCTCAAGCAAGCTTTAATAGTGACTTCTCAAAACTCCCTCAAGAATTTTTAATTAATCCAGACGCGCAAAACTCTCTCTCTCTCTCTCTCTCTCTCTCTCTCTCTCTCTCTCTCTCTCTCTCTCTCTCTCTCTCTCTCTCTCTCTCTCTCTCTCTCTCTCTCAACAAAACTATGGCGACACATGCTGAGTTGATTATGATCGTCTTTTATTATTATCATTATTATTATTATTATTATTATTATTATTATTATTATTATTATTATTATTATCGACACTATCATCATTAATATATCATCATTATCATTGTTCTTCGTGGTGGTGGTGGTGGTGGTGGTGGTGGTGGTGGTGGTCCTGGTGGTGTTTTCACTTTTCATCACATGAATGACTGAAGAAACCGTAGAAAATATTAGAAAACACAGCTCTCTCTCTCTCTCTCTCTCTCTCTCTCTCTCTCTCTCTCTCTCTCTCTCTCTCTCTCTCTCTCTCTCTCTCTCTCTCTGCACATGTGATGCAGAAATATAACCATAACTCAGTTTACACTTTAGTTTTGGAAATAATTTGGAAATGTTTGTTGCCTCAGACACCGGTGTTTGTTGCCTCAGACACCGGTGTTTTAGTGACGAAAAGAAGATGAGGTTTACAAGAGGAGAGGTGGTGTTCTACAGATTGAAAATTAGTTCTATGGCCGCGAACGTTGCAGAAGTTTATAAAAAAAAAAAAGTTGAGGGGGGTGTCAAGGCACTTAGGGTCGATATCTGAAGAGCAGTCCTACCTGGGGACATTTGTGGTCCCCTCCCCAGATGGGGACTCCGAGGTGAAGGACTAATACTATATATATATATATATATATATATATATATATATATATATATATATATATATATATATATATATATATATATATATATATATATATATATGAATTTGGATGAGCAGTGAAGGAATGAGGGAAAGATAATGGTTCATAGAGTCATCCTTCCCCGCAAAAAAAAAAAAAAAGACATATTTGAAAGAAAGGCAATGTAGTTTTTATTGAGGACACTTGTGTGTGGAGACAGCTCCAGTGACAGGCAGCAGGAAATACAGACCATGTCGGAGAAAGAAGCAGCAAGTTATTAACTACGTAACTGTGTTGACACCAAGCAAATGTAATAAAATTGCATACACCAAGGAGCACCGCAGCTGTTTATGTGACACACCCATTATATCAAACTGCCTCGCGCCCCGCCTATGTAATCCTCAGTTAATGGATTAACACCAACTCTACCTTAAGTGTGTGTGTGTGTGTGTGTGTGTGTGTGTGTGTGTGTGTGTTTTCTCTCTCTTATCACTGGTAAATAGAAAAACTGTTTTAATACTTGTCTGCTTCCTAGTGCTGAATGACTAAAACACACACACACACACACACACACACACACACACACACACACACACACATTTTAGTGACCAACAATGAAACAAGCACAAAAGGTGTGAAGTGTCCTGTCATCCTTTACGCTGCCAGTAGTGTCTTTGACAGCCACACTTTATACCATTCTACAAAGGCTGATGAAAAGCCACGTAAGTCAAGGGGTTCGAACAGTACCAGCTGCCTTTCACTCCATTCTTTCACTTCGTATTCACCCATATTTCCCTCTCTCTATATATTGTTCTTCTTTACTTCCCCCACTCTTTTCTTTCCGTTCCGTTCCGAACAGTACCCAATTTCACTGCCCATCGATAAAATAAACAGTAAAAAGGCTGAAGTACTCGGGCCACACTGTTCTTCGTGGCCTGCCAGTGGTGCCTCTCAAACCCACACTTCACACCAACACGTTTCACAAAGACTCAGAAGCTGCTTCACTCAAAAGGCTCGGGCAGTACCTGAATTGCACGACAGGGGAGGGACGCACACCGCTGCCAATACAATACACCTGCCAGTACTCAAAACTGCACCACCTCCCAGCCCGGCAGCTCGAAGAGACCTTACACGCAGGATTACATACACCAGGACTTCGCGAGGGGTTGCCAAGGTCTGCCTGCCGCTCTCCTCACTCGTTCCAAGATATAATTCCCTTCCGGCCGCAGATTTCCATGCAGGCTTTCAGTACACGAGTTCCAGGCGACGCGTGGACAGACAGACAAACATGAGCAGCTTGTAGACCCAGTGTTGTTCTACATAAACCTACTGTCATGTTATTGGCCGAGTTTACCTTGAATGGGATCACGTTTTCTTAGTGTCCCCCGTGTTCCGGTTACCTGCCATTCGGACATTATCCTTATTATTGTTATAAGTAGTGTAAGGCTTATTTACTCTTTTTATATCATGTAGTATTATTCTCTTCATAATTTAAATTCTCTATATCTTTGTATGTATAAGGGAGGAAGTATAATTGAGGTGGAAATATGTTGAAACGAGGGGAGCTTGAGTGGACAACAACACATTCCAAGGAGGGGAAGGTCGTGAGGTATATCGGAGGGAAGGCGTCTCTCAGGGAAGGATCTTGGTGTGGATTGGTGATGGAGTGAGTTTGTGGAGGTATTAGTGGTGTAGCGGTATAACCTTGATATCCAGGATCAGGTTAGTGAGTCTTTTGTGGTACCAAGAGCTCTTGTCCGCTCAAATTCGGTTGTTGAGTTTGTGCCGGTGACGCTGTTCGAAGGGGTCATAGGTCAAACTGGCAGCCATTTTGTGAGTGGAGGTTGTGGTGTTCACCTTGGAAGCTGGTGTTGTGGTGCATTGGTGATTTTGGGGACGATGTTATGGTGTTATGAGTAATCTTTGGTGATGGTGGTAATCTCCTGTGAGGCTTGAGGAGGTGAAATACGGGAATTATTGTCTGGGGACGCGGTAATGGCGTCTGGGTAAATTCCTGCGGTTGAGGGGAATATTTCAGTGACTGGTGGAGGTGTAAACGGGTTGTGGTGTTGTGTGAAGTGACGAGAACGTCATGTAGTAACGTGTACTACCTCATGTTGTTTGTGAATTATTATTAATATTAATATATGTGCTTGTAACATAGAAGAATCGTGTTTTCTACTCCCCCAACATTGATCTGGTATTGGAGGTGATTCCAGGTGTGCTGAGTCAAGGTAAAGGTACAGTGAGAGATAATTCTGGCGATTTCGGATAGGTCAGGTAGGCACTCGAAGCCTTTAAAAATCCAGACCTTTAAAACTTTCCGGGATCAGTGTAACGTCCACTTTCTTGGAGAGATAACCGGGATCGTACGATCGTAAGTAAGTAAGCGATCGTGCAATACACACCACAAGAAATCGCTGGGATGGAATTGATGCTGCAGATGAGGAACTTAATTACAGTGCCTTGTGGAAGTAAATGTTATTCTTTAAGGCTTGCATGTGGAGTTTATTGTTACGACCATCTAACCTAAAATGTAATGCTGGAAGTGACAAACACGACTCTAATAAATCTGTTGAAAGGAAAGGAGCCTTTTTTTGCTATACTTGAGAAATTTCCGTCGTGGTAAATGTATAAAACAAAATATGTACTTAAGAGTAGCTTGCTTACACGCACAAAACAAGTGCCTTGTGGTTCAGTCAGTTAACGCTAGTCTTTTCAATCTGCTCAGTTCAAACTCTGGTCACGTCCACCTCCCTCATCAAAAAAGTAATAAATAAAAATAAAACATATACTTACGTGCCAAAAATGAGCCCTGGAAATAAAACTAACGCTATAAATAAAGAAAACACAAACTTCTTCTCACTTTGCCAGGAATGTGGCTCAGATTTCTATCCAGAGGAACTGAAGGAGAAGAGAAAATGTTTGCCTAAGACTCCCTAGCTTGTAAAGACACGCTCTGGGATGAATCTGCCGCTACACATTAACAAAACACATCCCTTTCTATTCCATGAAACGAAGCCTTCACCTTGAACGTGGCTTAGATTCTTGTCCTCAGAAGTTTGGCGAGAGAAAAATTAAATATTTCCTTAGAGACTAATAATAATAATAATAATAATAATAATAATAATAATAATAATAATAATAATAATAATAATAAAACTTTTCATAATAAACATGGTTTAAAATCTGCCCAGAACAATTCTGAAAACCAAATAAAAATAAATAAATAAATAAAATCTACATCAGAGAAGGATTTGAACTGCCACATTACAAGGCAGAGATAAAGAACCCTAATCCTTCCGTAGTTTTCTGGAACGTGGTTTGAAACAGTCAAGAAAAAATTAAGAAAAGGAGAATAAATCACTTAAACTCACTAACTTACATAACAAAAGGAATCACATTAGTATAACAAAACCCACAAATAAGTCATGTACTCGTTGGTCGTCACTTTTCAAGGAAGTGGTTGAGATTCTGTCGTGATGAAATAAAAAGACCAAAAGGCCAACGATAAAGAACTGACTCTTCCCGCCTCACACTCCAGGCACGTGGTGAAATTCTGTCTTATTGTATTGTTACAAAAACAATACTTAAGTTACACACCACAAGGAATCGTATTACAAAAACAAAAGCTTCAGGTAAAGAGTACTCCTCTCCTCACTTTTATGGACCATGCCTCAAAGGCCATCGCAAAAAAAAAAAAAAATAAAAAAAAAAAAAATAAATAAATAAATAAAAATAAATAAATAAATAGATAAATAAATAAGAAAAAAGTATATATGTATATATATATATATATATATATATATATATATATATATATATATATATATATATATATATATATATATATATATATATATATATATATATATATAAACGAGAAAATTGAACTTAAGACTTACTAGCGGACGTAAGAGAAGGAATCACATTGGTAGAAAAAGGCTAAAGATTATGAAGGCTCCTCTTTCCTCACTTTTCTGAACGTAATTAAAACCTCTCCTAAAAACTCAGAACACAAGAAAATATCAGCTTAAGACACACATACCAGATGGAATGGTATTACTAAACCAAGGTAGAAAATATGTACTGAAGACTATTAAAGTTACGGCGTAGAAGAAATCATATCACCAGAACAAAGTTTAAAGGTAAGGAAGACACAGGCCTCCCCACTCTGAAGAACGTGTTTGAAATTTCTCCCTTGAAGAATTACAAAAACGAGAAAATGTCAGTTTGAGATTATCAAGCCTAGGAAACAGGAAGAATCGTAGGAGTAGAACAAAGGACAGAAAAATAATCTTGTTTTCTCACTTTCCAAGAACATGTTTGAGATTTGTCGTAAAGAACTTTCAAAGTGAGAAAAATATTTCGTGGAAAGCACTAAAGTTACGGCAGAAGGAATGGTATCAGTACAACAAAAGTTAGGGATACACACTATGCATCCCTCCTCACTGTTAAGGAACGTGGCTAAGATTATGTACTGAACAATATAAAAAGTGAATATAAGTATCTATTAAACATTACTATATTTACATAGCACAGGGATTCGTATTAATGGAACAAAAACTGAAGGTAAAGAATTGACTCGTATTTCCTCACTTTCCAAAAAGAAATGTTTTAGAATTGTGTAGAATTAAGACACGAGAAAATATCAACTTAACACTTCCCAACCCACGAAGCAGAATGAATGTTAACAGTAGAACAAAGGCTATAAAAAAGAAGACTCTGCCCTCAGTTTCCTGCGACCTGCGTGGAGTCCTGCCGTGGAGAGCTTAGAAAACGAGGACTGTAAGTGGGAGGGAAATCTTTACTGGATTAGATATTTTTTTATTGTTCTTTTTTTATTAGTATTATCATTTAAGAGCTCGTGCCAAGGACAACAAAAACTACAATGTTCCTTGAAGACTGTGAGTGAGAGGGAAGAGGTTCACTTTATTTTTGTATTCATGCAATAAAAAAAAAAAAACTCACTCAAGACGCCAGAGTGTGGGAATCCATAGGCAAGTTCAACAATTTAAACCGAATGTGAAGCAAAAGGTTTTATTTTCATGAGGTTCTCTGGTCTATTCCAGTTCGTTTCGTCTCCTCATGAAGGGCGTTGGCAAACATTTCTTCCTCTCACTTTCTTAACACTAGGTGGAAGTTACTAATTTTCCCGCACGATATACATGATCGAAGCGCCCCCGCCGTGCAGTGACCAGCGCCTCACTGCATCAATGATTCTAACTGAGTCATGACACCGCAACATCCAGGTGAAGGTGACGAAAAAGGAGGTTTCCACGATCGAACGTGAACCTTCAGACTGCCACACGAACCACATACCACAGAGGGTGGACGTGGAATTCAGCCCACACGGGATTCAGCCCATGGAATTCAGCCCACGCGGGATTCAGCCCACGGAATTCAGCCCACGCGGGGTTCAGTCCACACGGGATTCAGCCCAAGGAATTCAGCCCACGCGGGATTCAGCCCACACGGGATTCAGCCCACACGGGATTCCGCCCACACGGAATTCAGCCCACGGAATTCAGCCCACACGGAATTCAGCCCACATGGGATTCAGCCCACGCGGGATTCAGCCCACGCGGAATTCAGCCCACGCGGGATTCAGCCCACACGGGATTCAGCCCACGCGGGATGCAGCCCACAGGATTCAGCCCACACGGGATTCAGCCCACATGGGATTCAGCCCTCGGAATTGCGAATGTGGACACACCCTCTCTCTCATCACGTATATATGCACTCGAACGAAAACACACACATAATCTTCTCTAGCTTAGGGGAGAGTGTGCGTGTGAATGTGAACACACACACACACACACACACACACACACACTCTCTCTCTCTCTCTCTCTCTCTCTCACACACACGTTGTAGGAGTTTTAGTTTCTTGTGAGAGCTGGCAACTGCGAGCCAGGCTCAAGGACACAGCCAGTGGGGGAGTCACCGAGTCAGACGCCCGTCAGGTCACTGTACGCCTGCGGCTATTACAATCACATCCAGCCACTCTGTGTTTCTGTTATACCCAACACACGTTTATATGCAGACTCGAGCGAAAAAACACATATAATCTTCTCTAGCTTAGGAGAGTGCGTGCGTGTGAATGTGAACACTCTCTCTCTCTCTCTCTCTCTCTCTCTCTCTCTCTCGCATATATACAGACTCGAACGGAAACACACACATTTCTTCTCCAGCTTAGGCGAGTGTGTGTGCGTGCGAATGTAAACACGCACACACACACACACACACACACACACACACACACACTCTCTCTCTCTCTCTCTCTCTCTCTCTCTCTCTCTCTCTCTCTCTCTCTCTCTCACACACACACATTAATATGCAGACTCCTACAAAAACACACAATCTCTAACTTAGGTGAGTGCGTGCGTGTGAATGTGAACTCTCTCTCTCTCTCTCTCTCTCTCGTATATACATGCAGACTCGAGCGAAAACACACACATCTTCTCTATTTTACCAGTTTAGTGAGAGATAGATAACGAATAAAATGATCGCTCTGTAGCGTACAATAGTAGACTGGAACAGGACACGTTCGCACCGTGTACAGCGCCTCGCAAGTCCCTGTTCTGAACACAGCTCTTGCATTGTCATCAGTGCCATTTGCTGCTCTGCTCTGCCCACGTACGCACTCGCCTAAGCTAGATAAAATGGCATACTTGACGGAAAGAGGAAACCAAGTGAAGAGGGTTGGGGGCTTTGAGTATGTCCTGAGGAAAGACCGAATGGGAAAGAACGGAGAACTCACCTGGAGATGCAGAGAAAATGTGAAATTCAAGTGTCCAGCCAGTATAAGAACCTTACAGGGGATAGTTCTTGATGGTCAAGGAAACCCTAATCATTCACACCCTGGGGATCCTCTAACTGGAGAAGTCAGGCAAGTGCAGTCACACATCAGGTCTGCTGCGACAGCTGGGCAAGATTCCACCAGGTCAATTTTGGCAGAAAACATGACTGGCTTGTCACAAGATGTTCTCCAAAGGCTACCCAAAAGATCAACCCTGGAAGACAGCGTGAGGGCCAAAAGGCGTGCAACCAACCCTGTTGAACCAAACTCTCAATCCTTGAATTTTGCCATACCTGCCAGGTTCACAGATATTGTCCTGCATGACAGTGGTTCTCAAGATCCCAGCAGGATCCTGATTTTGGGAGACATGAACTTACTTCATGTCTTAGAGAATGCTGAGGTGTGGCTTGGTGATGGAACCTTCGCAGTTGTTCCCAGTATCTATTTCCAGCTGTACACCATACATGCCAAAGTGGGTAATAAGTTCCCACCTTGTGTGTACTTTCTTCTACCAAACAAAATGCAGGTCACCTATGTGCAAATGCTGGAAGCTCTTGCAAATATAATTCCAGATGCAAACCCCCAGACAATTCTGACGGACTTCGAGAATGCTGCACGGAATGCTTTCCGCCAGGTACACCCCAATGCAGACATCAAGGGTTGTCTTTTTCATCTTGGGCAGTCAGTCCAACGAAAGGTCGCAGAACTTGGCTTGAAAGTGGACTACGAGAGTAACGTAGAATTCAACATGTCTGTGAAATCCTTGGTTGCTCTCTCTTTTGTGCCTGAGGAAGATATACTGGTCATCTTCAACACCTTGGCTGACAGCTTTCCTCCTCTGGATAGGGTAGAAGAGTTAATTGCCTACTTTGAGCTGACTTATATTCAGGGGAGGGACAGGGGCCAGGGAAGAGACAGGGGACCACCCAGGTACCCATCAGTTGTCTGGAACCATTTTTCAGCTCCAAGGAATAACATTCCACGAACCACAAATGCTGTTGAGGGCTACCACAATGGATTGAACAGTCTGTTCCTTTCCCAGCATCCTTCCATCTGGAAGTTAATGGATGGTTTGAAAAAGGATATTAGTCTTCACTTGAAAACACTAGCAGACAACGAGGTGGCAAACAACCCTCCACCAAGAAACAAATACATTGTTCTATCAGAGAGGCTGGCTGCAAGGGTGGACTGCTACAATGATGTAAATGACAAGTTGCATTACTTGCGATCAGTGGCACATATCTTTAGCAACTAAAATCAAATACAAATAAAAAATGATTAAAATCATATAAAAAAAACTTCCCACTAGGGGAAAAATAAGTGATTAGTTTAAAGCACAAGCTCCATAAAAATAATAATAAAAAATCGAAGCCTCACAGAAAACATCTAATATTTACAAACTGAATTTCCAAAGAAAAAAATTAATTGGAAAAACAAAAAGTAAAACAGAAAAATAAGCCTCCCCCAGAAAAATAACTAAGTTACAAACTGAAGAAACTAAAAAAAAACTATTAGAATATATATATATATATATATATATATATATATATATATATATATATATATATATATATATATATATATATATATATATATATATATATATATATATATATATAAGGCTTGCTATGGTGCTCAACCTCCTCGTGGTGCAAGCTGGGTTCGGCGAATAGAGCACTAACTACTGTAAAAATAATGAATAGTCAAAGAATAATATTGCTTTAAGTTATTTACTTTTCTTTTCTAAAAATCCGTTCAGTAGAAATGGTCATATTTCTAAGGGTTCCATGTCAATTAAACCCCTATTCAACTCAACAGTGTGGGCCCGTGAGTTAAGTCCCGTGTGGGCTGAATCCCGTGTGGGCTGAATCCCGTGGCCTGAATCCCGTGTGGGCTGAATCCCGTGTGGGCTGAATTCAGTGGGCTGAATCCCGTGTGGGCTGAATCCCGTGTGGACTGAACCCCGCGTGGGCTGAATTCCGTGGGCTGAATCCTGCGTGGGCTGAATTCCATGGGTTGAATCCCGTGTGGGCTGAATTCCGCGTGGGCTGAATCCCGTGTGGGCTGAATTCCGTGGGCTGAATCCCGTGTGGGCTTAATTCCGTGTGGGCTGAATTCCGTGGGCAGAATCCCGCGTGGGCTGAATCCCGTGTGGGCTGAATTCCGTGGGCTGAATCCCGTGTGGGCTGAATTCCGTGTGGGCTGAATTCCGTGGGCTGAATCCTGTGCGGGCTGAATACCAATGGAACCACCACAGAGCCTACCAGAGAGAGAGAGAGAGAGAGAGAGAGAGAGAGAGAGATGAGAAGTTACATAGGTAGATAAGACAGATATATAAATATATGGATGAAATTAGACAAACAGATGCAGATAGATAGATAAAATGATAGATAGATAGATAGATAGATAGATAGATAGATAGATAGATAGACAGATAGATAGACTGATGCAGAGAAAGAAAGACACATAGATAGACAGACAAAACAAAACTGAGGTAAATAGAAAAAAAAATGACATTGCTGTATCGGCATAAAGACAAATCAACAGATAGACAAACAGACAGACAGACAGACAACCAGCTAACATCTGCTAACCTAATCCCACCCCAGGTATAACTGAGATGCCTGATATTCACTTTAAAATAAGTCAATGTAAATACCTAAAGGCCAATACTAATGCTGCTTCCTGGCCGCCTCGTGGACACACACACACACACACACACACACACACGGTAATGACTTGTGCAATTACGGGGCGTGCGGGGATCGTTACAGCTAAAGCTGGGGAGTGGAGAAGCTGAGGGAGGGGTGGCATGGTAAGCAGGGAAGAGGAGGCGAGGCTAGAAAGACAGGGTTGTGAACGTTAGACTGGGGAGGTGAGGCTAGGGAAGGCAGGGGAGGTGAGGCTGGGGAGGCGAAGCTAGGAACAGGAAGCTGGAAAGATGGCGCTGGGGAGGTGAGACTAGGGGAGGTAAGGCTGGGGAAGCTGGGTTGGGGTGTGGCTGGTGGGGGTAAAGATAAACCCATGGCAACAAGGTAAGTCACTCC
This sequence comes from Scylla paramamosain, assembly GCF_035594125.1. Classification (NCBI taxonomy): domain Eukaryota; kingdom Metazoa; phylum Arthropoda; class Malacostraca; order Decapoda; family Portunidae; genus Scylla; species Scylla paramamosain. The sequence continues at coordinate 1,432,578 of NC_087169.1, forward strand.
CAATTTCATGAGATGAACAGTGATTCTAGTGACGAGTGTTTATTCACCTCAGCTCTCTCACTCTTGACTCCTCACATGATTCCTCGTATGGATGAGTTGATGATGAATCAGAGTGAGTTGATGTGGTGGAGGTGAAGGATGTGCTGATGAGGGAAAGGCAGTTGATGATGGTTATGAAAGTGATGGAGGAACAAACAGCGACAAGGAAGTGGAAGATAATATCGGAGTGGTGGAACGGCAGAGGATGTGCTGGTGATCAGAAAGACTACCATGGTTAATGTTTGCGATGATTCCTGATTGCAGACTTTACGGTAAACATTCAAGAAACAAGTGTAATATATATACCTGGGAATGTTGTGACAGCGGCGAGGTGCGTGGTGAGGGAGCAGAGACGCCTCGACAGTAAACGCACTGCGCACTCCCTCCAACACTCAAGCCTATTTTCGTGTCCCTCAGCCATTTCAAGCCTCCCATTTCAAGCACCATTCCTTTAGATTCATCGCACTGGAAACACTTACGTCCTAGATAGTCATATGAAATACAAAAAAACTGATAACTATGCAAAATTAAGAAAATATTAGTTATTAATGGTCTGGCAACTGTGATTCCTCAACCGCTTGCTTCCTACTAGCCTAGCGAGGAACGACACACCAGTTTCACTAGCAGTATATGTCCAAATACACTTATTACCAAGTTAACATACCTGCTGACCACTGTGGACAAGCTTTGGGAGAGTCTTGGTTCACCTAGAGCCCAAATAAGCGTCCAAGAAAACACAGAAGACTCACACGTACACCACAACGAAGCTGACGCCACTGACCACTGACTGACTGGCTCAAGTGAGTCGCGTAGCTTCTCTTCCTTGTCTCGAAGCCACTCGGGACTTCGGCGGCACTGTCAAATATAAAAGAACACGGTTAAATGTACAGAATGCTTTAAAAGTTTCAAAATATGTATGAACAATTAATTTCGGTACAATATTAGTAACAATCTACACTACAACTGCATTTTTTCATAATCTGGCACCTTTTTTATATCCTTTTTCATATTGCAATGGACTCACTTTCTGCTTGTAAGAAGGAAGAGCGAGAGTATAAAGCAAGGTTAGGGAATTGAGCCTGGAGGACCCGAAGACTCTTTGCAGCATCATATAACTGAACACTGGCCAGTAACACGAAATACCGAGGCCACAGTTCGGATTTGGTGTTCTATAAGTACTTTCCCTACGACAATAATGGGGGTCTTGAAGAGTGTGTCCATAATGATGCTGTAGCTAACGCCATGCATTATCATTAAAAAAAAAGAAAAAAAAGAAAAAAAGAAAATAGAGAAAGAGCCAAAATTAATCATCATTGCGCTCTTATGAGAGAACCATTTTATTTCAGTAACCCGCGGTGGTTTTACTAAGTAGACATCAAACTACCTACACTTGGGAAGCTTTACTAAATGTTGTCCCCACTCTGGTGAGCATTGCTTGAACAATGATAGTGTAAATCTTTGGGGAAGCTTTAGTAAATATTCAGTGCCCATTTATGTGAGTATTGCTTCAAAGATTATAGTGTAAATCTCGGAAAGAAGACAAGCAGACCCTTCACCTTAGAAGCACAAACCCACACCACAAATAAAAAATAATAATAATAATAAATAGATAAATAAATAAATAAAATAAATGAATAAATAAATAAATAAATAAATAAATAAATAAATAAATAAAAAGACAAAGAATCTTCATACTCATTCTTCATAACACTGCAGTCGCTTCGTTCCAGTCTCCCGCACTTTCCTCCTCGCGTCGTCTGGCTGAAATGAATGGAGGTGAAGGACGAGAGCTTGTGTCCTGTGGAGCGTGTCTGGTGTGCTCAATTTCCCTGACCTTTAAGCAAGTATTGGATTATTCTGACACTCACACCGGATACTCACCTATCTACGTCCCCCGGGTCATCACGTTACGACCCAGAAAGGTTCCGCTGCGTCTGGTGGCCACTGGTCCTCTACTGACCAGCGCGATGGGGCCACTGAGTGCTGGATGGTTTTGTCGATATATTATTTAGCCCGTACGCTTCGGGCGACGGGAATTCCCGCTCGGGCGGAGGGCTTCGGGTGGCGGGAGTTCCCGTCCTCTGCTGTCCCGCCAAGATTTGTACTCCCGTGACGTAAAAAATGTTCTATACATATATGCATTTTAGGGCTTTGTTTACCAATCAGAGGAGCTGAAAATGTATGGGACTCAGAGGGTGTGCTGTGTGTTTAGCTATGAGACGATAGACAGATGGTTGCATTGTTGCAGCCTTGGAGTCGAACTCAAAGTCAAAGGTAATTTAACCTCCAAGGCTGCAACAATGCAACCATCTGTCTATCACCTCATAGCTAAACACACAGTACACCCTCTGAGTCCCATACATTTTGAGCTCCTCTGATGGGTAAACAAAGCCCTAACATGCATATATGTATAGAACATTTTTTACTTAGAATTTCACATTCTCTCACCTCTTTCAGTATTTGTAGAAACTCGCGTTACACCCTGTATGAGGCACCTGAAGCCAGAGTGATGTAAGGACCTCGTGGCTATGATTATTACTTTTATTGCATTGTTTTCTCCAACCTTCCTACCATGACAGAGAGAGTGCAGATGTCAGAATGGCCACTGCAATAGGGTCAAAATTCCATCCAAGTGAAATTATCCACAGAACCTTCTTGTCATGCTTGAGTGATAGCTATCAGTTGCTGGGGGCAGAGAGAAGTAACTCCATCACCACACCAGCACGGGAAGAGCCAGCCAATGATGGCTCATGCTGTTAGTCACATTTCATGCTGGAACACCTCCTAATCTAACCTAACCACCACACCCACACACTTCACACTCCCTTCCTCCAGCCTGCTTGCTTACCTTATATGACAGGCTGCTGTTTTAATTTTGCTTTTACATAACATTAATCATAACTATGGCAGACAACAACATATCTTTTGAGGAGCTAGGGCCCTCAAGAGGAAGAAAATGGAAGAAAAATATTGTACTACTAGGCATTCCTGACCACCAAGAAAGTCTTGATGGAGCAACATCACATGAAGCAAAAGTGGAGGTGTTGGAGATGGTGGGGACAGATGTTGAGCTGTGTGCTGTGAGGAGGCTGCAACAGCGGCTAGTGACAATGCCTGATACTGGTCACCTTGGCTTCTCTGGATGAGAGGGACACTGTGTTGGACAAGGCTAAACATATCAAGACCTGTGAGGTCCTTTAAGAAAAAATTTATGTCAGGAAGGACTTTCACCCAAGTGTGCATTCAGAGTGGAGAAGACTGAGGGAGGCCAGAGAGAGAAGGAATGACCAGATAACACCGGGTGTAGCATCCATTTCAATGTGAGAGAATGTTGTCAGTACAAAGATGGGATGGTGATTGACCAGTGGACCCTCCAGGTTTTTTTAGGAAGACCACAACAGGAAAGTAAACTAAAATTGGTTTCTTGGAATATTAATGCTACTAGGACAAAACTAGAAAAATAAATTGTCCAAATTTCTTGATCAATTATGACATTACCAGTATTAATGAAATAACTCCACTTTCACTTAGTATACCAGGGTAAAGATCTTGTAAAAGTGTGCACATTCAAGAAGTGCATTGAGATGGCAAAGCATTATTTATTTTAACCATTTATCCTTCTCGGCCATACAGGAAAAGATAAGGAGTTTCAATAGTGATAAAAAATTTGTAATTATTGGTGATTTGAACTCCAGGTTTGGCTCAATTGTATGCAACTTGCTAATAAAAAGTGAGATACCTGATGCACACTTACATACTCACCTTGTAATACCAGTTGATGTTAGTGTTGCTAATGATAATGCATATGTTTTAGGGACACTATGTTCTGACAATGATCTTTTAGCATTTAACAATCTATCCACTGCTATAAATTTGTGCAAAGGTGAAAAAAACTTTTAAAAAGAAAAACCAATGGATATCCAAATTAGGCCTTTTAATTTTCAGTTTGTTGGACATGTTTTAATAATTTTAAGATTCACCAGACAGATTTTTTTTTCTCTGACCACGTTCCCATCAGTTTGGAGTTTATATAACGTGGTATGGACATGAACCACCTGTGCCAGCATGCAGGACAGCTGGGGCCACATTGGTCCTGGGGAACTTGGGAACTTGATGAGGTGGTGGTACATAAGCCTGTTAGATTTGACAATGTTGATGAAGACCTGTTTCTGTTAAACCTATCTGAAGTGAATATGAGATGTGATGGACCAGAGGATGTTCATGTAATTGGTTTTTAAATATCTGAATCCCTGTATATGAGTGCAGCCTCCGGTCATGTCAACCCTGTGTGGTACCAAGATGAGGGTAGCCAGGATCACTTGCCCAGGTTGCTCTCTGATCTGTATGATAGGTGCATCTGGGAGGCTATAGGCTGGAAAGGGAAGTACAGAGACAGAATGAAACAAAACTGTGATACATATAACATGGATGAGAATTTAGCTAAAACTAAATTCTTCATGGTCAGTGGTATGGCAGCTGACAAGGAGTCAATAATGGTGGATGACCTGATGATGGAATGGTGCAATATGTAGTGTACCTGGGATCCCCACTTACATATAATGGATCAATTTCCTCTGCTGTTAAAACACATGCAGAGAGAAAGATTAAAGATATAAATAAGTTCATTTTATTTATTTGATGCTTGCCTGATGTCATCTTTGTTATACAGTTGTGAGGCGTGGTCAGATGTGGATTTAGGCCCTGTCAATAAACAGGAGGAGGAGGCAGTAGACACCTGCCGAAACAATAATTACTCTCAGTGAGGTCTAAAGCACTGTTCAGGGGGTGCTGTGAACTTATCATTAAACCCAACTGTGACCTCACTGAACGTTTCCCTTTGTGTCTCACAACACAAGGGGGCAGTCACAGCCTGCCCTCTAAAGACAACTCTCTTCCTCCACACAAAACTACAAGCACCTAATAACACACACACCCTTCACTCAAAAAATTTTAAAATCATCATGGCGACTCCTACACCAGCCTTGGAGTCCCCATCTGGGGAGGGGACCATAAATGTCCCCAGGTCAGACTGACTTTCTGTCAACGATCCTAAGTGTCTTGACATCCCCCTCAATTTTTTCTTCATTAACTTCTGCAACGTTCGCGGTCTAAGATCTAATTTTCAATCTGTAGAACACCACCTCTCCTCTTCTAAACCTCATCTTCTTTTCCTCACTGAAACTCAGGTGTCTGAGGCAACTGACAGTATCCCCTTTTCTGTTCCCTCCTACTTTCTCTATCCTCATTTTTTATCCAAAGCTGGATGCTGCATTTATGTGTGCAATGACTTGACCTGCTCGTGCCCACGCTCTTGAATCTTCCGAGTTTTCCACCATCTGACTACGACTACAGAGTCACTCTCAAATTAAATTTATCTGTGCTGTATACCTCTCACCTAACTCCTCTGACTATAAGAAATTCTTTGACTACTTAACTTCCAAAGTGGAGCACATTCTGACCCTCTTCCCTTTTGCAGAGATCTCCATTCTTGGAGACTTCAATGTTCACCACCAGCTTTAGCTTTCCTCTCCCTTCACTGACCATCCTGGTGAACTAGCCTACAACTTTGCTATCGTCCATGACCTAGAGCAATTGGTGCAACACCCTACTTGTATTCCTGACCGTCTTGGAGATACGCCCAACATTCTTGACCTTTTCCTGACCTCTAATCCTTCTGCTTATGCTGTCACCCTTTCTTCTCCGTTGGGCTCCTCTGATCACAATCTCATATCTGTATCTTGCCCTATCGCTCCAATCCCTCCTCAGGATCCCCCTAAGTGAAGGTGCCTCTGGTGTTTTGCCTGAGGACCTGAGGAGATATTTTGCTGATTTTCCTTGGAATGACTACTGCTTCCGTGTCAGAGACCCGTCTTTGTGTGCTGAGCGCATAACAGAGGTGATAGTGTCTGGCATGGAGGCATACATTCCTCACTCTTTTTCTCGTCCTAAACCTTCTAAACCTTGGTTTAACACAGCTTGTTCTCATGCTATACATGATAGAGAGGTGGCCCACAAAAGGTACTTAAGCCTTCCATCACCAGAATCTCATGCACTTTATATTTCTGCCCGGAACCATGCCAAGTCTGTTCTCCAACTAGCCAAAAACTCCTTCATTAACAGAACGTGTCAAAACCTTTCAAGATGTAACTCCCCTCGTGATTTCTGGCATCTAGCCAAAAATATCTCCAATAACTTTGCTTCTTCTTCTTTCCTTCCTCTATTTCAACCAGATGGCACCACTGCTATCACATCTATTTCTAAAGCTGAACTCTTCACTCAAACCTTTGCTAAAAACTCTACCTTGGATGATTCTGGGCTTGTTCCTCCCTCTCCTCCACCCTCTGACTATTTCATGCCACCTATTAAAATTCTTCGCAATGATGTTTTCCATATCCTCGCTGGCCTAAACACTCGGAAGGCTTATGGACCTGATGGGGTCCCTCCTATTGTTCTCCGAAACTGTGCCTCCGTGCTTGCACCTTGCCTAGTCAAACTCTTTCAGCTCTGTCTGTCAACATCTACCTTTCCTTCTTGCTGGAAGTTTGCCTACATTCAACCTGTTCCTAAAAAGGGTGACCATTCTAATCCCTCAAATTACCATCCTATTAATTTAATCTCCTGCCTATCTAAAGTTTTTGAATCCATCCTCAACAGGAAGATTCTTAAACATCTATCACTTCACAACCTTCTATCTGATTGCCAGTACGGGTTCCGTCAAGGCCGCTCTACTGGTGATCTTCTGGCTTTCCTTACTGAGTCTTGGTCATCCTCTTTTAGAGATTTTGGTGAAACTTTTGCTGTTGCATTGGACATATCAAAAGCTTTTGATAGAGTCTGGCACAAAGCTTTGATTTCCAAACTACCCTCATACAGCTTCTATCCTTCTCTCTGTAACTTCATCTCAAGTTTCCTTTCTGACCGTTCTGTTGCTGCTGTGGTAGACGGTCACTGTTCTTCTCCTAAATCTATTAACAGTGGTGTTCCTCAGGGTTCTGTCCTGTCACCCACTCTCTTTTTATTATTCATTAATGATCTTCTAAACCAAACTTCTTGTCCTATCCACTCCTACGCTGATGATACCACCCTGCACTTTTCCACGTCTTTTCTTAGATGTCCAATCCTTCAGGAGGTAAACATTTTACGCAGGGAAGCCACAGAATGCTTGACTTCTGATCTTTCTAAAATTTCTGATTGGGGCAGAGCAAACTTGGTATTGTTCAATGCCTCAAAAACTCAATTCCTCCATCTATCAACTTGACACAATCTTCTGGACAACTATCCCCTCTTCTTCAGTGACACTCAACTGTCCCCCTCTTCTACACTGAACATCCTTGGTCTGTCCTTTACTTATAATCTGAACTGGAAACTTACATCTCATCTCTAGCTAAAATAGCTTTTATGAAGTTAGGCGTTCTGAGATGTCTCTGCCAGTTTTTCTCACCCCCACCCCCCAGCTGCTAACTCTGTACAAGGGCCTTATCCATCCATGTATGGAGTATGCTTCACATGTCTGGGGAGGGTTCCACTCAACTCATACTGCTCTTCTAGACAGGGTGGAATCAAAAGCTTTTCGTCTCATCAACTCCTCTCCTCTAACTGACTGTCTTCAGCCTCTCTGTCACCGCCGCAATGTTGCATCTCTAGCTGTTTTCTACCGCTATTTTCATGCTAACTGCTCTTCTGATCTTGCTAACTGCATGCCTCCTCTCCTCCCGCGGCCTCACTGCACAAGACTTTCTTCTTTCTCTCACCCCTATTCTGTCCACCTCTCTAACGCAAGAGTTAACCAGTATTCTCAATCATTCATCCCTTTCGCTGGTAAACTCTGGAACTCCCTGCCTGCTTCTGTATTTCCACCTTCCTATGACTTGAATTCCTTCAAGAGAGAGGTTTCAAGACATGCATCAATTTTTGACTACTGCTTTTGACCCTTTTATGGGACTGGCATTTCAGTGGACATTTTTTTTTAATTGGATTTTTTGTTGCCCTTGGCCAGTGTCCTTCCTACATAAAAAAGAAAAAAAAAACTATAAGACTGGGCTATGAAGAGTCTCCTTGATGTCAGGGAAACCACATGTAATGACATTTGTTACCTGGATTCTGGATGCCCTCCATTAAGAGTTCTTATTAAGAAAAAGACAAAGGGATTTCTTTAACAGTAAATGGAGAGAAAGGGAGGCAGTGAATGATGACCCTTTTGCCTTTGCAGTAAAGACCATACTGAACACAAGAATGAACACAAGACTGTATGTGACAGACTTGTTGCAGGAGAACCCTGATGACATTCATGTAGGGTGAGATGAATTTAAAAAAATAGTGTGCTTAACTCTGTGACATCAGGGCAAATAACATATAGGACTACAATCAATCCAAGTCTTGAAGTGACAAAGTCTGTGTGACAAAGCATAATGTAAGTGAATTTCACAGAATGGCATTTACTCAGTTTCATGTGTTGACTCACTCTCTGGCAGTGAAGGTTAGCAGGTGGAGTAGGAGGGGGCGGGGCCACCTTCTACTGGCAGAGAGAGTGTACACTTGTGACATGTAGACCAAGGTGGATGTGATCAAGTGCTGTCCCTTACTACAGCACATACAAGACTCCTGTCAGTTTTGATCCATCAGTAACTTATTTTTGGCAAATGTGGATAACACACTTGTATGCAAAATTATCTAGGAAGTTTTAGTAATTTACAGACTGAATTTCCGGCATGTCGATCATTTTGTATTTGATGTTATTTTTGTCAAGTGTTGTTTTATTATTTTTGTGACTTTAGCTATGTAGGAAGTTTTATTTATTTTATCTTGTATTTTTAAGTTGTTGATTGACAACAAGTAATTCATTTTTTTTAATTAGATTAGTTTCATTAGTTTTATCTTTTATTATTTCATAATTTTGGTGTATAATAACTTTTTACACTTTATTGCTAGAATTTTTAAGTGTTTATTCTATATTGTTATTTTCTTTTAAAAGAACATCTATATAATGCTAGAAATATTCTATTATTTTATAAAATCAAATAACCAGCTATAGAAACAATTATTATTTGTAAATCATTTGTGGAGCATTACATATTTTAACTTGTCCTTTTATAGTGATACTGTATTAATACTGTCTACTTGCCCTTAATGGACTTCATAATAGTTTTCCTACTTTGCAATGGACCAACAATGTCACTGCCATTTTACCTTTAACTTTTTAATTTCATGTTAAAAGTAGTGTATTCTGTTGTGGTCAATAAAGTAATAATGATGATAATGATAATAATAATAATAATAATAATAATGTGTGTGTGTGTGTGTGTGTGTGTGTGTGTTTGTTTTTGTGTATTGGGTAACCATAGAATAATTGTTATATGGTAATGTTTGATTGTAGTTCTGTGAGTATAAGTAACAATTGATAATCTGCATGATTCATACTTACATCTTACAAGCCAGAATAAGTGTAGTAAAGTGACACCTGTCAAAAAATGGTGACATTTGAAGCAGTGTGAGGCATCCTGTGGCACTGAGGGGCAGAGAGAGTATTGAGACTGCAACATGACAAGATGTGTGAGGAAGGAGACAAGGCTTGAGTCTTTGTATATATTATATATATATATATATATATATATATATATATATATATATATATATATATATATATATATATATATATATATATATATATATATATATATATATATATATATATATATATATATATATATATAATGTGTGTGTGTGTGTGTGTGTGTGTATTTATTCATATATATATATATATATATATATATATATATATATATATATATATATATATATATATATATATATATATATATATATATATATATATATATATATATGACCACAGTTTCCAGCCCCAGTTCACAAAGCTGATGTACTTGGACTAACTTCCCTGAACCATCTCTATGTGGATTCAGTGCAGGGCTCAAATACGGGATACGGGTGTACAGGGTCCCTTGTGACTCTCTGCACCCTTTTCACAAGTCATAACACCAGGTTGCACTAACTGAGGTCACCAGTCTGTTTTACCCATCAACAGGCAAGGGAAATACTCTAACGACAGTTAACTCCCACAGCTGTGAAAGGACCAACCACATCTAGGGAGAAATAATTATAACAAACAATAATACATGTATGGTTGAGGTATAAAACCCTCATAACAAATCCTTCTTCCACTGTCCAACAGCATGTTATAGCCTCAAGCCGAATGGTGTCGTTTACTGCCTCCTGGACAGCAGGCCTTGTCAGCATGTGAGGAGGAAGTAAAGTTCATTACACAGCTATTCATTTAATTCCTCTATGGCTGAACAGCATCAGTCAACAGTAGCATTTAACACAAAACAAGCTCACTAACAAGAGACATGGGAAACAAATACAAACGAGTGCCCATAAACACACACGAGGGTAATCACTGCTCACTGTACAAGAACTCAGCCCGCACGCACACACAGCCAAGGAGTCACTTTCCTGGGTATGGAGTGTTATACGCAACTACTCTCCCAGGCAGGCTACTATGGAGACTCCTATACTGTGTAAGTAGGCTGGGGTGTACGAGCGGTAATTACTCACTTTTCTCCTTAAAGCAAGTGACCTTACTAACTGTTATCCTGTCTCAGTTTCCTCCAGATATTACTGACCGTCTCAATACATCTGCTCCCTCTAAGAGTAGTGACTGACTAGGGGAAAGTGCATCACTCTTCCTCTGCTACAATTAAGGGGGGAGCAGGTGTACAAGAGAGGGGGAATGGGGTGGCAACATACGAGGGTAAGTCAATAAGTATCCGCACTCCAGTTTTTTTATTTAATACAACAGCAATACAAAGTTTACAACATCATTTTTCAACATAGTCACCCTGCTTTTCAATGCACTTGGTCCATCATTGCACTAGCTTTTCGATACCCTCAGAAAAAAACGTTTTCTGTTGAGCATTGAACCACATATGCACCGCTTCCTTCACCTGCTGATCGGTGGCGAAACGACGGCCTCTTAAAGCATCTTTAAGTGGACCAAACAGATGGTAATCAGAAGGGGCGAGATCAGGACTGTATGCAGGATGTTCCAACACCTCGAAATGAAGTTCTTGAAGAGTATCAATGGTGTGGGTGGCAGTATGTGGACGGGCGTTGTCATGCAACAAAAGAACGCCTTCCGACAATAGACCTCGGCATTTGTTGCGAATTGCCGGCTTCAACTTGTTGATAAGCATATCACTGTAGCGTTCACTGTTTACTGTTGACCCTGTTTCCAGGTAATGTTCCAGAATTGGCCCTCGTGAGTCCCAAAAAACTGTGAGCATCACTTTTCCTGCAGAGGGTTGACTCAGCGTCAGTAGTGGCTGTGGCTGGGCGTCCATTGCGTTTCTCATCCTCCACACTTGTCCGACCGCTTTTGAATTGCTCAATCCACTCATAAACACTACGTCGTGGTAAAACATTGCCCCTGTATTGTACTGAAAGTCTTCTATGGATTTCAGCTCCTGGTACATCTTCAGACCACAAAAAAAAAAAAAAAACGGATTACAGAGCGTTGTTCTTCTTTGGTGCAAATGGAGAGTGGTGCATTCATCCTTACTTCTCAACAGCGCAGAGCGCACAGAAGTGGTAACGCTGAAACCAACCACAAGGGAGGAGGGCGGAGCCATCTACAACCCGGCATAGCACACAAAGCCATACAGCCTATTCACAAACAATTAGAATAAAAGTGCGGATACTTATTGACTTACCCTTGTACATACACACATACACCCACATGCTTGCGTGTTGCACTCTCTGTTTTCCACACTGGCTTACATGAATAAAACACTTTACTTATGAAAATTCTAATGGTCAAACTAGGGGGACTAGATGAATACTGATTACTTTATTCAAGAGCAACTCTTCTACTAAATACTGGGTAAAATTTGAATTGAATGGACAAGGGAAAGTAAGGAAATTTATGTTGGGAATATGAGTTACTGCGTGAATAAATATTTTAGTTGAAGCTTCAGGCTTCAGGGATGCATCCAAGTCTCATCCCCAGCTCTCTCTCTCTCTCTCTCTCTCTCTCTCTCTCTCTCTCTCTCTCTCTCCCCCTTCCTCCATTCTTCTCCTGTTCATTCTTGTGTCTTTCTTCCTTTTTATAACACTATTTTGATGCTCACAACAATATATGTATATATAATGAAGTTCTGAGACACAATAGAGATGACCAAGGAAAGCATCCAGATTTCTCTTTTCTTCACTTTATTACTTCCAATGATTCACCTTCACAGAAGACATCTTCAGGTTAAAATATATTTTTATATTTAATACAATATAAAAAGATATAATTTAAAAAATAAGAGCAAAAAAATATGTAAAGAGCATAATAAAACAAAAAAATGACATGTGACAGTAGATCACATTGTTAACTATAAAAAAAAATTTTTCAAGAAAGGGTGGTCATGTTTGTGTGAGTGGTTCTTATTGCAGAGAAAGGGGGATGAGCTAGTTGCTTCTGTGTACATGTCAAAGTATATTTATGTTCACTATTTCTAAGTGTAAGATTCCTCTTGGTTTCTCCAATATATCGAGTCTTACAACTCAAACAATTAAATTCATAAATGATGTTGGAGATGAGTCCAGTAGGAATGCTGTCTTTAAATTTAAAGAAACTGTGCCATACTTAAAGCACAATACCATGATACTAAATTCAATTTCATCTTCTTTTTCTAATAGTATAAGGTGGTAGATTTATTAAGTGTCATCTGGGCATCATTAGAGGAAGGCTTATTAAGTTTACTGTCTAAAAAGTTATAGATAGTATTATTAATGATGCTTAGCAGAAACCAATCATTATGGAAAACTCCCTAAAAGTTGATCTTGTCAAACATAAACCAATTTGAAGATCGACTATAGCATCAATATAGGAGGGTTCTAATAGTATTAATCTTAAGTAACTGAGGAATAAAAGAAAGATAATTAATCCCCAAACCAGTGAAAGTTGATTTGTGATAAACTCCTGTGTGCAGTTTATTATTATGAGTTACCAGTACATCTAAAAATGCGATTGAGCCATTGTTTTCTGTGTCACATGTGAATTCAATATTGGGGTGTTTTCAATTAAGATAACTGAGGAATTTAAGTATTTGTTGGGATTGTTTGAATAAAAGAAACGTGTCATCAACATATCTTTTTCAAAGCATAGGTTTGTATTTACTAAGGCAATCATTCAGCCACTTGGTTTCATGGTGACTTAAAACATTAACAAGAGTGTACAAGAACCCTTGGCCACGCCATCAACTTGAACATATAATTTATTAAACAAAAAAGGGGAGTCTTTAATTACTAAGTCTAATAAGCTGATAAATTGTTTTTAGTATAATTAAAACTATCATGGTCTTTAAATAGTTCATTACAGATGATCTGAATGGTTTCATCAAGGGGGATATTAGTAAACAATATAATGTCCAAGTGTTATGATCACCTTTATTTTGACAGTAAGTGGATTGCTCCTCTCTTTGTCCCTCTGTAAGGTTTCCTTCACTACATTGGTCTAAGCAGTATCTTCTGATGAGTTCTGTCACATCCTTTCTGGATAAATAATTTGTGTGCTGGAGATGTTGTGAAGTAACCATCTTGGCTGTGGGAGCAACCATAAGCCACTAGGACAGGGTAGACTGGTGTCGTGGAATAGTTTAATCCATTTTACATTACATTTACATTTTTGATTCCTATGGGGAAAATAATGTCGGTTTTCAAACATTTTGGATTTTGAATGGCACTCAGGAATGAATTAAGTTTGAGAAGTTTGAAAACTGAATACATTTATGCATAAGAGGAGGAGGCAGTAGGCATCTGCTGAAACAATAATTACTCCCAGTGATGTCTAAAGCACTAGATCAGGGGGTGCTGTGAACTTATCATTAAACCCAGCTGTGACCTCACTGAACGTTTCCCTTTGTGTCTCACAACACGAGGAGGCAGTCACAGCCTGCCCTCTAAAGACAACTCTCTTCCTCCACACAAAACTACATGCACCTAATAACACACACACACCCTTCACTCAAAATTTCAAAATTATCATGCCCACTCCTACACCAGCCTTTGAGTCCCCATCTGGGGAGGGGACCACAAATGTCCCCAGGTCTCATTGCCCTTCTGATAATGACCTTCAGTGTTTTGACACCCCCTCAACATTTTCTTCATTGACTTCTGCAACATTCACGGTTTAAGATCTAATTTTCAATCTGTAGAACAACACCTCTCCTCTTCTAAGCCTCACCTTTTCCTCACTCAAACTCAGGTGCCTGAGGCAACTGACAGTAGCCCCTTTTCTGTTCCTTCCTATTTTCTCTATCCTCATTTTCGATCCAAAGCTGGATGTTGAGTTTAAGTGCGCAACAACTTAACCTGCTCTCATGCCCACGCTCTTGAATCTTCCGAGTTTTCCACCATCTGGCTACGACTACAGAGTCACTCTCAAATTAAATTTATCTGTACTGTATACCTCTCACCTAACTCCTCTGACTTTAAGAAATTCTTTGACTACTTAACTTCTAAAAAGTGGAGCACATTCTGACTCTCTTCCCTTTTGCAGAGATCTCCATTTTTGGAGACTCCAATGTTCACCACCAGCTTTGGCTTTCCTCTCCCTTCACTGACCATCCTGGTGAACTAGCCTACAACTTTGCTATCCTCCACGACCTAGAGCAATTGGTGCAACACCCTATTCGTATTCCTGACCATCTTGGAGATACGCCCAACATTCTTGACCTTTTTCTGACCTCTAATCCTGCTTATGCTGTCACCCTCTCTTCTCCGTTGGGCTCCTCCGATCATAATCTCATATCTGTATCTTGTTATATTGCTCCAATCCCTCCTCAGGATCCCCCTAAGCGAAGGTGCCTCTGGCGTTTTGCCTCTGCTAGTTGGGGGGACCTGAGGAGGTATTTTGTTGATTTTCCTTGGAATGACTACTGCTTCTATGTCAGAGACTTGTCTTTGTGTGCCGAGCACATAACAGAGGTGATAGTGTCTAGTGTGGAGGCATACATTCCTCACTCTTTTTCTCAACCTAAACCTTCTCCAAAACTTGGTTTAACACAGCTTGTTTCTGTGCTTTACATGATAGAGAGGTGGCCCACAAAAGGTACTTCAGCTTTCCATCACCAGAATCTCATACACTTTATATTTCTGCCTGCAACCATGCCAAGTCTGTTCTCCAACTAGCTAAAAACTCCCTCATTAACAGAAAGTGTCAAAATCTTTCAAGATCTAACTCCCCCTTGTGACTTCTGGTATCTAGCCAAAAATATCTCCAATAACTTTGCTTCTTCCTCTTTCCCTCCTTTATTTCAACCAGATGGCACCACTGGTATCACATCTATTTCTAAAGCTCAGCTCTTTGCTCAGACCTTTGCTAAAAACTCTACCTTGGACGATTCTGGGCTTGTTCCTCCCTGTCCTCCACCCTCTGACTACTTCATGCTACCTATTGAATAAAATTCTTTGCAATGATGTTTTCCATGCCCTCACTGGCCTAAACCCTTAGAAGGCTTATATGGACCTGATGGGGTCCCTCCTATCATTCTCCGAAACTGTGCCTCCATGCTTGCACCTTGCCTAGTCAAACTCTTTCAGCTTTGTCTGTCAACATCTACCTTTCCTACTTGCTGGAAGTTTGCCTACATTCAACCTGTTCCTAAAAAGGGTGACCATTCTAATCCCTCAAACTACTGTCCTATTGCTTTAATTTCCTACCTATCTAAAGTTCTTGAATCTATCCTCAACAGGAAGATTCTTAAACATCTATCACTTCACAACCTTCTATCTGATTGCCAGTATGGGTTCTGTCAAAGCCACTCTACTAGTGATCTGGCTTTCCTTAGTGAGTCTTGGTCATCCTCTTTTTAGAGATTTTGGTGAAACTTTTGCTGTTGCCTTGGATATATCAAAAGCTTTTGATACAGTCTGGCACAAAGCTTTGATTTCCAAACTACCCTCATACAGCTTCTATGCTTCTCTCTCTGTAACTTCATCTCAAGTTTCCTTTGTGACTGTTCTATTACTGCTGTGGTAGATGGCCACTGTTCTTCTCCTAAATCTATTAACAGTGATGCTCCTCAGGGTTCTGTCCTGTCATCCACTCTTATTATTATTCATCAATGACCTTCTAAACCAAACTTCTTGTCCTATCCTCTCCTACGCTGATGATACCACCCTGCACTTTTCCATGTCTTTTCATAGATGTCCAACCCTTCATGAAGTAAACATTTCACGCAGGGAAGCCACTGAACGCCCAACTTTGATCTTTCTAAAATTTCTGATTGAGGCAGAGCAAACCTGGTATTGTTCAATGCCTCAAAAACTCAATTCCTCCATCTATAAACTCGACAACCTTCCAGACAACTATCCTTTCTTCTTCAGTGACACTCAACTGTCCCCCTCTTCTACATTGAATCATTGGTCTATCCTTTACTTATAATCTGAACTGGAAACTTCACATCTCATCTCTAGCTAAAACTGCTTCTATGAAGTTAGACATTCTGAGACGTCTGCGCCAGTTTTCTCACCCCCCAAGCTGCTAACTCTGTACAAGGGCCTTATCCGTCCATGTATGGAGTATGCTTCACATGTCTGGGGGGATTCCACTCATGCCGCTCTTCTAGACAGGGTGGAATCAAAAGCTTTTTGTCTCATCAACTCCTCTCCTCTAACTGACTGTCTTCAGCCTCTCTCTCATCACCGCAGTGTTGCATCTCTAGCTGTCTTCTTCTGCTATTCTCATGCTAACTGCTCTTCTGATCTTTCTAATTGCATGCTTCCCCTCCTCCCGCGGCCTCACTGCACAAGACTTTCTTCTTTCTCACCCCTATTCTGTCCACCTCTCTAATGCAAGAGTTAACCAGTATTCTCAATGATTCATTCCTTTCTCTGGTAAACTCTGGAACTCCCTGCCTGCTTCTGTATTTCTACCTTTCTATAACTTGAATTCTTTCAAGAGGGAGGATTCAAGACACTTATCCTTAAAGTTTTGACTACTGCTTTGGACTCTTTTCTGGGACTAGCATCTCAGTGGGCTTTTTTTTTTTTTTATTTGATTTTTGTTGCCCTTGGTCAGTGTCCCTCCTACATAAAAAAAAAAAAAAAAAAATATATATATATATATATATATATATATATATATATATATATATATATATATATATATATATATATATATATATATATATATATATATATATATATATATATATATATATATGTATATGGCCAAAATTCTCCTAAATGAAATACATAAGAACATAAGAAATAAGGGAAGCTGCAAGAAGCAACCAGGCTTACACGTGGCAGTCCCTGTACAAAATATACCTACCTATTTCCACCTATCATCCCTATCCATAAACTCATCTAATCTTCTCTTAAAGCTCCCTAATTTCTTAGTACTAATATGATTACTGAGTCCATTCCACTCATCTACCACTCTGAGAACCAATTTCCTCCTATCTCTTTCCTAAACCTAAATTTTTCAAGCTTGAACCCATTATTTCTTGTTCTATCCTGGTTGCTGATCCTAAGAATTTTGCTTACATCCTCCTTATTATACCCCTTATACCACTTAAAGACTTCTATCAGGTCCCCTCTTAACCTACGTCTCTCTCTAAAGAATGTAAATTTAAGAGCTTCAACCTCGCTTCGTAAGGAATACTCCTCATCCCCTGTATCCTTTTAGTCATTCTCCTCTTTACTGATTCTAATAAACCTATATCTTTCCTGTAATGTGGGGACCAGAACTGCACAGCATAGTCTAGATGAGGTCTGACCAGCACCAAGTACAACTTTGATATTACTTTGGGCCTTTTACTTTTAACACTCCTAAAAATGAATCCTGATACTCTATTTGCCATTTATGGCCTTCATGCATTGTTTTCCTAGACGGAGTTCAGAGCTAACTATAACTCCTAAATCTTTCTCGTACCCTGTACCTACCAGAGTTTGGTTGTCTAATGTGTACCTACTGTATGGGTTTCCTCCACCTATGCTAAGTACTTTGTATTTGTTAATATTAAACTGCATTTGCCATCTGTCCACCCATTCTTTCATCCTATCTAAATCTGCCTGCAAGGCAATAGCATCTGATTCTGACCTAATTAATCTACCTATCTTTGTGTCAACCACAAATTTACTAACATCACTACTAATTCCACTATCCAAATCATTGATATATATATTAAAAACAATGGCCCTAATACTGATCCCTGTGGCATCCCACTAATTACATGACCCCACTTTGTTTTAGAGCTGTTTATTACAACTCTTTGTTGCCTGTCGCTTAGCCATGACCTTATCCAGCCCAACACCCTCTCATCTATCCTGTGTGCCCTAACCTTTCTCAGGAGCCTTTGATGGGGTACCTTGTCAAATACTTTACTAAAGTCCAGATATGAGATGCCATAACTATCACCATTATCTACTGCCTCGTACACTTTACTGTAAAAACTTAACAAGTTCGTCAGGCAAGACTTCCCCTTCTTGAAGCCATGCTGTGCCTGATTTATTAAGTTATTTTTGTCTAAATGCTCCCTAATGTTCCTCGCTATTATTGACTCCAATATTTTACCCACAACTGAAGTTAAGCTGACAGGTCTATAATTAGACGCTAAAGTTTTATCCCCTTTCTTAAAGATGGGTACTACATTAGCATGCCTCCACATTACTGGTACCTCACCTGACAGAAACTAACGGCTCACTAATAACCTCTTTGCATTCCTTAAGTACTTTGGGATATATTTCATCTGGTCCTGGTGTCTTGAACTTTTTTAGCCTATCTATCTCCTGTTCCACTATCTCCTTCGTTATGGAAATATGTCAGCTTCTTATTCTCATCTGCTCTAAACATCTGTTTACTATTTGGCATATCCTGCATGTTTTTCTGGGTGATGACAGTTAAAAAATACTCATTCAGAATTTTACTAATCTCCTCCCCAGAACCAACCAGCTCCCCATCTGCTGCCTTTAATCGACCTATAGTATCCTTATTCTTCATCCTGTATACCTGATAAAATCCCTTGGGGTTCGTCTTCAGCTGGCTGGCTATCTTTAATTCATAATTGCCCTTAGCTTTCCTTGTTAACCTCCTGACTGCTCTGACTAATTCATTATATTGTGGCCTTAAAACTTCTTCACCTGCCTTGGAAGAAAAGTGCAGATGTGCTCAGACATATCTGCATATTCACTGCTCACACTCAGCCAGCTGGTCATTGGTAAGAAGGGTCCAATTTGCTTGCCTATCCTGCCATATCATGTAGTGAGCCTCCCCTTCCATATATTTTATTCATGAATCATACATGATACTTGGGCTTCTCCTCTATGGACTGTTCATGCTGCATCCTTTCTCATACCTTTATCAATGCTGCCTTCTGTTCACTTTGTTACCCATAATTATTCTCCTTTGTTCCACAGGCATTCCCCTTTCTGTCTTTGACTACTTACTTAGCATACACAAGCTAAGGCCAGGTTATAGATACTACCTTTGGTTAGGCAGACATGCAGTTGGCTGAGTACCTATCAGCACACAGGCCTGCAACTAAGCAGAGTACTTAGCTGGAGTTTGGGTAGAGTATCCACCAAAAATGGTAGTGGGTTGAGAAGGAGCATTAGTCTTTAAATAGTTCATTGCAGATGATCTGAATAGTTTCATCAAGGGGAATAGTAGTAAATAGTGACTTTACTTCAAAACTTGTCATGACAATGTTATTGACTCTAATTTATTTCTTTAACGAAACCATAAGAATTTTTTAAGGTGAATTTATTTGATGGTAGAGGTTTCATTAACTAATTTATAATTGAAAGTATTAATGGTGCTGAGGATGGGCTTGATAGGACTGCAGGATTTGTGAGTTTCCAGAAAGCCATAAAGGATGCCCGGGGATGAGCCACTAGTGAACTATTTAAAGACCATGATACTTACAGTAAAATCCCTCTTATCCGGCATCAACGGGACCGCCGACATGCCGGATACTTGAATATTGCCGGATACTTGAATAGAAGTGAAGTTATGTCCACAATCACCACCCTACACTCACGCGTCTTACCATAACAAAGATCAGCTGATCTTAATCAGCAGCTGATCTGATCAGCTACTTAAGTGTAAGCACAACACGCTTCCTCTTTTCTACAACTTTAGGCATGATGAAGGCGTCAGGCGATAAACAGTGCACACGCGGGACTGAGTCACTGAGTAAACACAGTGCAGTGGGCCGCGGGTGACGCGAAGCAGTGCGCTCTGGTGGCGAGGGGACAAAGTATGCCTCGCGCGGGAATTTTAATCGATTTTATGAGTACACATTGATTTTTCATTGATTTTAAGGCTCGGGGGAAAAAAATGTGCCAGATACTCGAATGCCGGATGAAAGGGATTTTACTGTATTTTAATTACACTAAAAAAAGAATTTGTCAGCTTATTAGACTTAGCATTTAAATACTTCCCTTTTTTTGTTTAACAATAAATTATATGTTCAAGTTGATGGTGTGGCCATGGGTTCTTGTTTTGGCCCCACTCTTGCTAATGCTTTCTTATGTCACCATGAAACCAAGTGCCTGAATGATTACCCTCATGAATACAAACTTCTGTTTTAAAGAAGATATATTAATGACACCTTCCTTTTATTTAAACAATCTCAACACATACCTAAATGCCTCAGTTACCTTAACTCAAAACACCCCAATACTGAATTCACATGCGACACAGAAAACAATGGCTCTATTGCATTTTTAGATGTATAGGTGACTTGTAATAATGATCAATTGCACACAGTAGTTTAATGCAAACCATTTTTCACTGGTTTGCGGATTATCTTTCTTTTATTCCTCAGTTATTTAAGATTAATGCTATTAGAAATCTCTTATGTTGTTGCTACAGTCTATCTTCTAATTTGTTTACGTTTGATGAGATCAACTTTTTAAGAACATTTTTCCATAAAAATGGGTTCCTGCTGAGCATCATCAATAATACTATCTATAACTTTCAAGACAGTAAACTCAATAAGCCTTCCTTTGATGACACCCAGATGACACCTAAGAAATACATGAAATTACCTCACTATGGGCACCTTAGTTATGCTATTAGAAAAAGACAATGCCATATTTAAAACACAATACCCTGACACTAGATTCAATTTCATCTTCACTAATAACTTTAGTATTGCCTGTTCCTTTAAATTTAAAGACAGCATTCCTACTGGACTCATCTCCAACATCATTTATGAATGTAATTGTTTGAGTTGTAAGACTTGATATATTGGAGAAACCAAGAGGAATCTTATGCTTAGAATTAGTGAACATAAAGGTAATTTGACATGTTCACAGAAACAACTAGCTCATCCCCTTTCTCTGCAATAAGAACCCACTCACACAAACATGACCATCCTTTTTCAGAAAAAGGCTTCAGAATATTACATAAAGCAGATGCACACAGACATTAAAATACTGGAAGCTATTTACATTAAACACTTAAAACCTGAATTAAATAACCAGTTATCATCATCCCAATTGTACCTTTCATAAACCTTTACTTAGAGCTTCAGCTTCTGAGCTAGTAGTCAAGCTAACTCTCACAACACCACCCTCTCGGTCCTCACCCTTCTACCAGCGAGTGCACACCAGGTTTGTTTTCCTTAGAGCTCACTTAGTTTTTTCTACTCATATCACTATTGCTCCTTGTATTATCTTCATTGCTTTTTATTATTTTTTTTTTTAGTTAACAGTATGACCCACTGTTATACATATGTCAGTTTTTTGTTTTTTTTTTTGCTTTTTATTATGCCCCTTATGTGTTGTTTTTTGCTCTTATTTTTTAAATTATATCTTTTTTATATTATATTAAACATAATCATATATTTTAGCCTGAAGATGCCTTCTGTGAAGGTGAAATATTGCAAGTAATAAAGGGAAAAATAGAAAGAACTTTCAGCCACTCCAGGTGTGGGCATCCTCTTAATCTTTCACCATGCACATCTAACTGCATTATTCTTTTTTACTAATTTTCTATCCTTCGATCTCTTCACGTGCCCAAATCATCTTAACAAACCCTGATCTGCCTATCCAGCCAAGTCTCTCAAAGCACCAGTTCTTGCCTCATTTCTTATTGTCCCTTCATGTTACTCTACACACATAATCCTCAAATACTTCATCTCTGTTACATTTACCCATTTCTTTTCCACTATTCCTATGTTCCATGTTTCAGCACTGTACAACACATTGGGCACCACTATTCTCTCACAAAACTCTTTCTTTACACTCATACCCACTGTCCTGTATTTAAAGATCTTTCTCAGTCCATATGAATAATAGTACCATCAAATTTGATGTGAGAATCATTGATGAAACTCAACCTTTCTCAGTGGTAACAACTAACTACATATGGATAGAAATTAAAAATATAACCATTCAAAGAGAAAAAACATGATAATCAAGCAGCCTGTGTTCATGACCGAACATGACTTGAAACGGTGTGAAGCCAGTGCTGGGCTGTTTCTGTATGTGGAAACTATATAAGCACTTTCAATGAATTTATTTCACTTGATCATCCTCTCATTGCACAACTTGGCAATCCTGGCTTTGAATGACCGAACATGACTTGAAACGGTGTGAAGCCAGTGCTGGAATGTTTCTGTGTTTGGAAATTATATAAGCACCTTCAATGAATTTATTTCACTTGATCATCCTCTCATTGCACAACTTGGCAATCCTGGCTTTGAATGTTCTGTTAGTCCTTTCAGCTAAGCCATTTGTCTGAGGATGATATGCTGAAGTTATGCTCCTCTTGATTCCATAGGTTCTACATAGGTCATCATTGACCTGCAACATACATTAAGAAAATGTTCAATAAATAATGTGAGGCCAGTGACTAGTTCTTAGCTTCTTAACATAGTGTTAAAAGCCTTGTACAGCTATGGAAGTGTCTTGACGTCTTAAAAAAAAAAGAAAAAAAAAAAGGCAACAGAAAAATAAGTCAATTCATGTTTATCAATCATTTTTCTCTTACCATCTCTTATTCAGTAAGTGAAACACATACAGGTTAACAGCACCACACTAACTCACCTTTGAACAAAACTTTCATCCTTGGTCTGACAGTATCCTGCCAGGTGCACCCCATCTGAAACTATTGTTAATAGTAACAAATAGAAGAGAACTCCAATTCCCATTTCATTCTTATCCTCTGTATTATCTGCTTAAGACAGTAAGTGTAATTTAATTTGAATCTTGCAATAGTGTGTCAAGTGACATATTCTTTGGATGCATTATTAGAACTTAAAGCATCATTTACTCGTGAATGAAGGACCTTATGCATGTAGCAACACTGCATGCACTCTATCCTTAAGTGCAAAAAACTTCACAAACTTTGTGAAGTAATCTACAAAGGTACAAACATACCTGTACCCATCATCCCTTAAAGGCAGTAGACCTACATAATCAAAAGAAAAGGAAAATTAAAATTAAGTAGGCATAAATGAAGATCAATGAAACTGCCACACAAAACCCAAGCAAGCAAACATTTTCCAAATTGAAGCAAGCACAAGATTTTTGTGAACATCATATAAGATGGAAAAGAAAACTGAGCAACCTTAAAAAAAAAAAGCATTGGCTTACAAGAGAGAGAGAGAGAGAGAGAGAGAGAGAGAGAGAGAGAGAGAGAGTCCCCATTGCCAAAGCAAAACAGCTGCCCTGATGCTGATTCCCACCACCATATAGCTATATGCAAACAAGGATGGCTTGAATAAAGAGGAATTATTCCTCCAATGTCTGTCCTAAGATGTAAGTTTTTCCTTATCTCACTATTTGTTTCTGAGATTTTTAATCAGTCAGTGCCTTAGTGAAATGTCCTCCAGAGAGGACCCTTTCTTCCTTCCCTTTTTGGTCACCCTTCCCCTTCCCTATAATTGAGAGGGTTATGAAATTATGTACACATTTTCAATAATGGGTGAAATAAAAATTAAGGAATTGATCAGAATTATCCTTATCCACACCAGGTACATACTTAGCAAGCCATATCTGCATGAAAAATGAGGTTGCACTATAAACAGCATACTTAAATTTTCCCAGGAGGCACAGTTAAAAGCAAAGTTCAGAAATGCAAAGGAACAAATAAGTTATAATAAAATACAAAATATCAAAATTAATCCTTACTAACCAAATCTACTACAGCCAGCTTCTATGGTGCTTTAACCTTGATGAGTATCATAGCTGGGACCTGCATCTCCAGTGGACTGTACTTGGCACATGTTGCAACCTGAATATTTTATCAATTTAATTGGAACCCTTCAATATAGACATTATTGTTAAAATACTGGAACTATAAAAAGTATAAGTTATTATATGCTAGAAAATATAGAAGGTTGTCAACTTTAGATGGAACCAAAGAGGTCACTAACAGCTGGATTATGGTTAACATGTTAGAGTAAAGTATTGTGCTCATTTTGAGACGTACTAGCCTTCGGATGTATTAAATGAAGGCACAGTTATATGTTATTTAAATAATGAAAGGAAAGATTTTCACATCTAACACCATGAAAAATTAACCACATCCTTGTGTTAACTCACTCCTGAAAGGGTAGCATAGGCCAGAATAAGCAAACAGGGTACTTGAAGCAATACATACATAATGTTTAGTGTCAATCTCATGACTATATTTACAATTATTTTGGTTTCAGTAGGTTAAGCCATGTCAGTTTGCCCTTTAGGCCACTCAGTCTTGTGGGGTAGCCGTGAGGGCCTTGCCACCACATTGAGGAATTATTTATCTCACCTGGGCTTATTTCCTGAGTTAGGATATATGCTGGATTATCTTTAGTCGTTACATAGTTTACCTTTATAATGAGAATGAGTTGGTTGATTTCTCATACCCTATTGGCCATGTATGCAAGTAATGCCTCTTGACTTTGTAGCCAATATAGGATGATCTGGCTGTCACTCCATATATTAGTACTCTATGTTAATTGCACCTTCATAGGCTCCATGAATGAAAGTGGCTAGCCTAGCAGCCAGGACAACAGTTAATTTTAATTTAGGGATGATAAGGTTTTTTAGTTGGGGCAGCCTTTGTTTTACTTATTATCAGATTTATTTGTCCATTGTTACAAAGGTAAGCACAAGCTCCATGTGCCTTACTGTTGGCATCACTAAAAATATGCAAGTCTGCTCCCTGCTGTATTATGGTTGCCTTAAGGATTTCTGTTTTACTTGCTGTTTTGAATAGATGCCATTGATCACGAGGTTCATTAGGTAGGGTTTGGTCCCATGATGTTTTTAGTTTCCACAGGCCTTGTAAAAATGTTCTTAACTTGTCACAAGGAGTAGTAGGCATAATGGATCAAATCCTTGACACCATATGTAAGCATGATCTTTTTGTTATCTTATCTGGATCCTTAGAATCACTGATTTTGAAAGTGTGTCTGTACCTGGTTTCCAGATTAATCCTAAAACCTTAACTAGGTTCTGTTTTTTTTTATATAACATTGTCAATTTCAAGTTGATCTTGTAGTTTGGGACTATTTGTTAGCCATTCTCTTTGCCTATCAATTTATATTTTAATTTGGCTAATGGGGACTGTAGAACAAAGGTCTTTTGTGAGCACTGATTTAATAAGGCCCTTAATCTTGTAATCTTTCCTCTTTTTCCTCTGAGGGGTAACATTAAGGTTGGTAAGATAGTTCTTTCCTTGGGAGTTGTTAAAGTTAATGTTGTTGTCTCCCTTGGTTTGGCCTCTGTTTCTGTTGTATTTGTTGCCTTAGGTTTTTTACACTAGGGTTGCCATATATGAACTATCAAAATTCCAGACACCTTCACTAACACCTGATTATGGTCCTGATATGATACTGGAAAACATGTAAATTAATTAAAAGAAACTCAACATATTTACCTTTGCATATGGCTGATAGTCTTGAATTCAGCTTCACTTCCTGGTTTAACAAAATAATGTGTCATCTTCATTGATGAACCCTCTTCTTGCACTGCTCTCTTATGTTTCTCAGAGCTCACATGTGACTGTAAGTCATTAATGCCTTTATGTGCCAGTGAGACAAATGTTCCTGGTTTACACACACCAAACACTCGGCTTCCCACTCATCCCTGCCCTTTTTGAAGCACAGGAGTTTGTTTTGCATCTCTGCAGTGAATTTACACTTTCATTTGGGCATCTTGACAAGAACAAGTAATAGTTGTAATGACAAGGTCACAAGGCCGCAAACAGTAATCCAAACTGACCCCTATCAGAGCTGGTGAAAGACTGGGGCGCAAGCGTGACGTCAAGTGAGGCGGTGTTGGGAAGGCTGCGAGCACCAACTTCATACAGGACCCATACACGTCAGAGTCTTGACCAAAACCAAACCAAAGCAGCTGCCACTCGGTGAACTCTCTCTCTCTCTCCCATCGTTTCAACCCAAGGAAATTTAATAAATGTGATTTTTTAACAGTTAGTAATGATGGAAGGTGAAATTCCGGACATTTGAGGGATTTTCAAAAATCCCCCTGGATGCAGATTTCGTTACCTGATTTCCGGATATGTTCGGGAAAATCTGGACGTATGGCAACCCTATTTTACACAGAGGGCATGGTAGTATTTTTCTCACAGTACTTGCAGTTTTTAATGTTGGGGTTTATGCAGCCTTTTGTACAATGTCCAGGTTCTAGACATCCATTGCATAGTCTTAATTGCTGAGCTCTTTTTGTGTCATGATTTCCATATTCGGGACATTTAAGCCATGGATGATTTTATTTCTGGCACAGTTTACATTGAATTTTAGGCTTTTCTTCCCTATTTTATAGCTATCTAATGTACCTCCTCAACAATAG
Source organism: Scylla paramamosain (assembly GCF_035594125.1). Taxonomy (NCBI): domain Eukaryota; kingdom Metazoa; phylum Arthropoda; class Malacostraca; order Decapoda; family Portunidae; genus Scylla; species Scylla paramamosain. The sequence goes on from NC_087169.1 coordinate 1,459,431, forward strand.
ATAGATTATTTTTAAGAGTAAATATTTCATTCCTCAGACAGTCCAAAGTTTCCTCAATGTTCAACACATTTTCTTCCAGCACCTTTTTATGTTTTCCCTTATAGGGGCTGGAAGATCATTTATGGGGAATTTGGAACATATTTCTTCTCTACTAATATTGTGTGCAATTAGTGACTTATATATAGGCTTTCATATCTTGCTGTAAATTGTTTGATGCTAGTGATATCATGATTAGGTTTTTGCAGGCTAGCTAGTTTGGTCACCAGGGCATACTTGAGCCTCTTTCCTGCCATAATTGTCTTTTAAGTAGTTGGATGGCTGGTTCATAGTTTGAGGCTTCAAGTTTGAAACCTGATATCAGTTGTGCTGTCTCTCCCTCCAGCTGGCCCTTTTGGATAGATATTAAATCATTGTTTTGATGAATGGAGCACTCATATAGTACCCTGAACTTGACCCACTTGGTCAGATTGCCATTAAAGGAAGGTAAAATAAGTTTGAGCAGTTTGAATGGGTTTCCTTACTTTTCTGGTTTGTTTTTTTTCCTGAGTGTCCTCTAGTTTGGTGAGGATTTCATTTATTTCATCATCATGTAATATATCCACCATTGTTTTCTGCTGAGTGGTTGGATCTAATAATTCATAGATTCTTTTCATTATTGGTCTGAATTTTGGCTAGGATGTTCATAATAGTTGTTTTCCCAGACTGCTTCATGTGTGTCAGTGGCATGAATGATTTTTTCAGGATCCTTGGTGAGAGTGGTGATGCCAGCCTTGAGCTCCTCTCTCATTTGTTTTGGTTTCTTAAGATCCTCCATTTTAAGTTTAAGGAGTGATATATAACAAGACAGGTTGTTACTAGGGGGTTAGATTACTGTGGTGTGAAGTGTTGAACTACTACAGCATTGTCAGCCATATCACCTTAAGTCATCCATGTGTGGTTGCCATTTTCTGTGATGCTTTAGCAACATGCAGACATGTATGGCAAGCACAAGTTAAATCACCAATGAGGATTCAGTTTGAATGACCAGTTTGACAACTTAGCACACACAGGCTAAGGCCAGGTTATAGAACCTTTGGTTAGGCGGACACACAGGTAGCTAAACAGAGTACTTTGCTGGAGTTTGGCTAGAATATCCACCAAGGTGGTAGTGGGTTGGGAAGGAGCGTTGATGCAAAGTGAGTGCTGGCTGGGATCTAACTGGAATGAGAGAGCAGGGTATGTATATCTGACCACTTCTTGAATATGACTGACTTGCAGAATGTGAAGAAAACTGAGAACAGTTTTGTTCCAGAAATCCAAATCTACTAGAACTGAACCCTCACTGGTTCATTGAGTCATTATAGGAGATTGTTATACTTCAATTGAAATTATTACCCATCATCATTAATTTCTCTGTTGAAACAATAGTTCTGACAGAGCAACATTTTCTGCCTCCTAGGATGCTGTAATGTTTTATCTACCATATTTGCTGGCGTATTAGATGCACCTCTACGTAAGATGTACCCCTATTTTACAGGATGTTTTGTAGGGAAAAATTTTCATGTTAAATTTAATGGAAAAAAAAAAAGTCTAAAAGAGCAGTATGAGTGGAATCCCCCCCCTCCCCCATACATGTGAAGCAAACTCCATACATGGACATATAAGGCCCCTATATAGAGTTAGCAGCTTGGGGAAGGAAAAGGTGGCAGAGATGACAGAACACCTAACTTAATAGAAGCTGTTTTAGCAAGAGATGAGATGTGGAGTTTCAAGTTTAGACTACAAGTAAAAAAAACAGAAGAAGTAGAAGAGGGGTACAGTTGAGTGTCACTGAAGAAGGGATAGTTGTCTGGAAGGTTGTGTTGAGATGATAGATGGAGGAACTGAGTTTTTGAGGCATTGAATAATACTAAGTTTTCTCTGCCCCAGTCAGAAATGTTAGAGAGATCAGAAGTTAGGTGTTATGTGGCTTCCTTTCCTGAACTATTTAGAAGAACAGTGACCATTGACCACAGCAGTCATAGAATGGTCAGAAAGGAAACTTGAGATGAAGTTACAGAGAGAAGGATAAAAGCTGTAAAAGGGTAGTTTGGAAATCAAAGCTTTGTGCCAGATTCTATTGGAAGCTTTTGATATGTCTGAGACAGCAGCATCAAAAGTTTCACCAAAATCTCTAAAAGAGTGTTTTGCCCTCACATCTGATGTGATGCATTGCACTGTGCACACCATGTGTGTGTGTGCCCTCCCCCTTCCATCCTTTCATCCATCCCACCTGCCCACCCATCCACCCCCATTCTCTCTCTCTCTCTCTCTCTCTCTCTCTCTCTCTCTCTCTTCTTTATGTGTGTGTGTGTGTGTGTGTGTGTGTGAGAGAGAGAGAGAGAGAGAGAGAGAGAGAGAGAGAGAGAGAGAGAGAGAGAGAGAGAGAGAGAGAGAGAGAGAGAGAGAGAGTAGTTGCCAGTTGTGTCGCCTCACAGGGTCCTGTGAGGCTGGTGGTGAGAGATTAAGGAAATTGAATCAAATATAGTAGTTGGTTGCAGAAGTGAAGTTGTGTGAGAGGAACTAGCTGTGGAGAGCTTAGCTGTAGAGCAGTAGTGAGGGTTGTGTTTACATGGTAAAGTTGGTGACATGGTGCGTAGGGTAGATAAGACATGGAGGGATTCTGCTGACTCTGTAGAGGAATGGGTCATCTGGGGTCACATATCTGGTCCATCAGCCTCAGAAGGGAGTAGATTGTGCCCAGTCATCAGAGAGAGAGGTGTTGTGACTTTTTCCATAAACCATAGATCCTCAAATGCTGACTCTCATAGTCGTAAGTGTTGAGTTGTGGTTAATTAGCTAAGTAACTGCTACATGTTAAAATACACTAAGAATTATTATACATGTATTGCATTTAGTTTCTTTTATGCTGAATGCTTGTTAAGGCATAAACCATTATGTATTTTGGTTATTATATTGCACTTTATTATAATGGAATGTTATCTCTTTATGATGCTTCTGTGCCTTAATTGCATGTGAATGTTTTATTGTGTTTCAATATTCCTCATGCTGATGTCAAATTGTCACTACAGGTTAACTGCATTAAAGCAAGTAAATGACTGGGTCGTTTGTCATCCTGATCCCTTATAGATGTAATGGTGTCTACAAAGAGAAAGAGAGAAAATTTCTCAATACTTCCTCTCTCTCTCTAATTCTTCACTCACTTCTCACTTGCTGCTTATATGTATTCTTTCTACTTTCTCCTTATCCTCCCATCACCCTCCTTCACCCTTCCTCAACTTCCTTAACTCATGTACTCTCCTTCCCTGGATTATGTCCTTTCCTCTTTTGTCTTGTCTCAAATCTCCCACCCTATGACCTCCCCTTCTCCTTATATGTCAGAGATAAGGGACAAGGGAGAGGAAAGGGGGAGGAGAGAGAGAGAGAGAGAGAGAGAGAGAGAGAGAGAGAGAGAGAGAGAGAGAGAGAGAGAGAGAGAGAGAGAGAGAGAGAGAGAGAGAGAGAGAGAGAATTTTATTAGTAGTAATATTATACTTTACAATGTTTTTGCTTGGTGTACTACTGTTTCAATTCCACAGCTATAAACCCAGTTATACAGGCCTAGGTAGCTGTATTATGGCTGTATTAGACGCAGAGTAATTATTAGATACTTTTTTCAAGAAAAAAAAGCATGTCTAATGTGCTGGCAAATGTGGTAATGGCCATCCATGACATGCTTTGATCAGTATGAGAGTTAAAAGTTTTAATATACTGGAGGAAGAAGACGAGGAGGAGGTTTGCTTTAGCAGTACAGAGGGTGTTTGAGTTACAATTACAAGCAAGATACGTTTCAGTATCAATGTTCTGCAAACAATGTAATGCTTGCTTGCTTGATAACAGAGAGAGAGAGAGAGAGAGAGAGAGAGAGAGAGAGAGAGAGAAAACACCTTGTCTTATGGGTGATGTGATAATACTGAGTGGTGACAGGCTTGAGGCTTCTGCCAAACGCAAGAATTGAACATGCCAGGCATACTCTCCTTTTTTTGGTTATACATACCTTTATTCATGTTATTAATTAAGATGGCTGTTGGAAAGCATAGGACAAATTTGTTTGCCTATTGGTGGACTTTAGAGTGGGTATAGCCAAAGTCCAGTAGGTGTAGCCATGAGTTATGAGACATTCTCTCTCTCTCTCTCTCTCTCTCTCTCTCTCTCTCTCATGCACATTTTTCCCTTTCTCCCTCTCTTTTTGGAGTATACTTGCCTTTATTTATATAATTTATTAATATGGCTGGCTGAAAGAATAAAACAGGTATGTTTGCCTATTCGGGGACTTAATGTAATGGAACAGGCTTTCTGTGCCATGCAGTGCAACACTCCCATCCCTATGCCTCTCAGAAGCTGACTGGTGGAGATCCCTATGCTGTGGAATCTCAAGCCAGACTCACTGCGGTGCAATATGATAAGTTTCTAAATTAAATTTATATTTTAAACTAGCATCTCAAAATAAACTGCTACAGGGTCTGTGTCCTTGGGTGGTGGGCACCTTTGCTATGCTGCTGTGCTGTGTGGGTAGTGGCAAAGTGGTATACTAGGTAAATATGGTGCACAGTGTCAAATTTGAACTTTTGGTTAGCAAAGGGAACAATATCGAGAGCTCAATTTCATTTTATGAATAGACTTCGCATCTCTGAATATTTGTAACTCATTACCTCGTAACTCAGACTGTATATGTCAATACAATCCTAAAAGGATTAAGTACTGCAATTCTCATTCAGAAACATTTTGTTAGCAGGAACGACAAACTCTTGCAGTCCTGTAGAGGAAGTTTCTTTGTGGCAGTGTACGTCATGTAATGAGTATCATTAAAGATTCGTTCAGTTTTGACCAGTTGTTTGATTTCATTATTGGAAGGAAGAATTTGAAGAGTTGGAAACTTGAGAATCATGCATTTTTGTTTGTGATTAAAGAGCTAGTGAGAAGAGAAAATGTTTTTTAGGTTTTTTTTTTCTTATGTGGGAAGGACTGATATTTACAGAGAGTGAAAATCATGACATGTTCATCAAGTTCAAGGCAATGAAATTAGAGTAACTGCACTTTCTGACCAAGACAGAATGCATTGTTCCTCTTTCAGTCTTGGCATGACATTGTTTGCTGTCAATAGTGAATGGATCCATTTTTCTTATGATTCATTGCATTTTTTGAAGAGCCTCAGTAACATTATTTTGAAGGAGAAAAAGTAAATGCAGCAAGCATTTACACACATTCCATTGTAGACCTACTCCCACAAGAAGCTGTCCTTAATGCAGTATATGTATATCAGGTGCATAAATCCTTTTAATTGCTAAAATGTTTCAGTTACTCTTCATTTTAAAGATGTTTATTGCTAAATCTTGTCTTGTAAAATTTGCAGGGAATGTAAGAACAGCATGAAAAATGTGTGGTTCACCTCATGTGCACATCACTACAGAGGGCTGGTTGATACTTTAACTAGACAGCACTTCAGATGCTCTGGCTTGACTGATCTTTGTTCAGTTCCCACATCTTAGTTATGAGTTGGATGAATGACACCTCTTTGACACTGTTGAGGTTGAAGAGAAAGTTGATGTTCCGGTTGGACGAGGTTTATTCGCACCTTGAGGATATGTAACAAATACCAAATATAAATATACAAATCTTGAAACCTATGCAAATAATGCAGTGAGTGAATAATATGGGTAATGACTGTAATGAAATACAAAACAAAAAAATCTAGAATATAAAGGTAAAACTTGAATGGGATGAGTGGACAATTAACTATCAAGGAAAAAGCATATTAATGAGATTTTGTGAGTTTGTTTTTAGTCACTGCCAAACTGTTCTGTTCTCTTCGAGGATGCTGTACTGAAGGGATGACTTAAAACAGCATTACAAATACTCCCCCAACAAGAGAGTCCTTGCCTGGTCAGAGGTCAAGACGGTCAGGTTGTTGGATGAGCCGTCCAGTGCGGGACGAGGTGGGGCAAGGTCCATCTTTAGGGGATGGTGCAGGAGGACATGCACTCAGGTGGTGTGAGGTAGAAGTTGGGTTGTCAACAAGTGGCAATATAGGCGTGGAATCCTCTTCCTCAAGGTAGGCAGGTTTTAAGTGGTTGATTGACACCCAGTCACTGCCTCTGACTATACTGATGCAAAATGCCTACGGAGTTACATTCTAGGGCGGCGTAGGGTCCCCAGTAAGGGCAAGTGAGGGGTGGTTTGTAAGCGTTGTACCTTACGAAGACGTACTTAGAGGAGTTTAGTGATTTGGGGAAGTATCATGGAGGCGATGTCTTGTGTGTTTGGACACATGACTGGTACTTCCCCACGGTGTGCCGTAGTCTGGCGAGATTGTTGTCATCAACGGCTGTATTGGATGATGGACAGAATTCTCCTGGAACAACAAGAGCTTCTCCAAAAACCATCTCGGCTGGGGAAACATGCAGTCCCTCCTTCAGTGATGACCGCATCCCAAGGAGGACCCAGGGTAGTTGGGCCTTCCAATCTGGTCAGGTACAGTGTGCCATCAGCACAGCTTTTAGGGTGCGGTAGGTCCGCTCCACCATGCTGTTGGTTGCTGGATTGTAGGCCGTGGTGCAATGGATGTTTGTCCCCATCAACTCTCCCAGGGACGTCCACAGCTGAGAGATGAAGGCATGGCCCCAGTCAGAAGTAATGTCGTCTGGAACACCAAAGCAGCTGATCCATCCATGTAAGAGGGCCTCAGCGCAATCTCGTGCGGTAGCATTTGTCATGGGTATTGCTTTTGGCCAGTGTGTGGAACACTCTGTAGTGGTGAAGAGGTACTGTGAGGCATCTGATGGTGGAAGGGGGCCACCCATGTTGACATGAATGTCCAAAATGACACTTGGGCTGGTGGAAGTCTCCTATCCCCAACTCAGTGTGGCAGCCAACTTTACTTGTCTGGCAGGTAATGCAGCATTGGCCCCATTGCCTTATGTCCTTATTCATTCCGTGCCAAATGAATTTTTCCTTTATGAGATGGGCAGTTGAGTATCCAGATAGGTGTGGCAAACCATGGACAACATTGAAGATTTTGCTGTGTTGGGGCTGCGGGATGAGAAGTCGCGGACAACCGGTGCTAACATCACAGAGGATGGTATGGCCCCTGTCTCCGAAGGCAACATCCTCCCATCGCAGACTCGTTATGTCAGTGCGGTAGGCTGCAGTCTCAGGGTCATTCTCTTGAGCAGTTGCTATCTCTTCATAGTTGATTCCGAGGTAGACTGAGTTTATTTCCACTCTTGAGAGGGCATTGGCCACCAGATTCATCTTTCCTGGGGTGTATTCAATGGTGCAATTGAACTCAGCAATGCTGGAGAGGTGCTGGCCATTGTTGGTCTGACCAAGCATCACCCTGTTTGGAGAAAGCATGAACCAGTATGCGATGGTCCGTACGAATGGTGAATGGGATTCCTTCTAGGAGGTGTTTGAAGTGGTGAACAGCGAGGTAGACAGCCAGTAGTTCATGGTTGAATGTGCTATATCTTGTTTCTGCTTGCTGGAGTTCCCAGCTGAAGAATCCCAGTGGTTGTGTCGTACCCTTGATGGTCTGCTCGATGACTGCTCCAACAGCAACAGAACTCACATCTGTGGTCAGTGTAAGAGGAGTGCTGGGGCACAGGAAGGAAAGAGTTGTAGCTGAGGTGAGGGCGGCCTTTGTGTCCTTGAAGGCTCATTCCTGTTTTGGTCCCCATTCCAGCTCTTTTGGTTTGCCAACGAGAGAACTGTAGAGCAGTTCCATGATCTGGGCAATGTTCGGCAGGAAGCAATGGTAGTAGTTTACTATACCGATGAATTCTTGGAGTCCTTTGATGGTGGTGGGACAAGGAAATTTTGAAACAGCATGCACCTTACCCAAAAGGGGGGAGACACTGGTGGATGATATCTGGTGTCCAAGGAATTCCACTGATGTAGCGCCAAACTGGCATTTGTTCTGATGCACAAACAGGCCGTTGTCCTGTAGTTGCTGCAGAACAGTTCGGAGATGTTGGACATGTTCCTCTGAGTTCTTGGAGAAGATTAGTATGTTGTCCACATAGCAGGTGCAGAAGGGAAGGTCTCTGAGGATGCCATCTATTAGGTGCTGAAAGGTTGCCCCTGAATTTCGAAGACCAAAAGTGGAGTAATTGAATGTGCAAGTCCCAAAGGGTGTGATGACTGCTGTCTTGGGTATGTCTTTGAGGTAAACTGGAACTTGAAAATACCCTTTCAGGAGATCAAGCTTGGAGAAAATCTTGGCCCCATGTCGATTGGAGATAAGGTCTGCCATGTTGGGAATTGCCAGTGATCTGGTTCTGTAAAAAGATTAAGTTGCCTGTAGTGTCGCTACAGGGCTGCCAGGTGCCATCAGCTGTCTTGACGAGGTGAAGAGGAGATGCCCATGGACTTGAGGCTTTCTGACATATGCCCATTTGTTCCATGTCGGCTTAAGCTTGTTTTTCTGCTTGAAGTTTTTCAGGGGATAGCTGTCTAAACTTGGAATGAACTGGGGGGGTCCGTTGTTTTGATGTAGTGGAAAATTCCATGTTTTGATGAGTGACCATGCTGCTGATGGAGTTCTAGGCGGAATACTTCAGGGAATTCTTGTCTGAGCATGTCGTAAAGGATATCTATTCTCAATGAACAGATTTCTGTGTGTCGGCAGTGGGAGCCAAGAGGAGCTGAGCGGAATGTTGCTACATCCAGCAATTTATGGTTGGCAACATCAATGAGCAATCCATAATGACTCAGGAAATCCACTCCTAGGAGAGGCGTCTTGACATCAGCGATGACGAAATCCCAAGAAAAGCTGCGTTCAGCTGCTTGGATAGGGATGGTGCGGGTGCTGTAGGTGGGAATTGTACTTCCATTGGCTGCGATGAGCTTGATGTCTAATCAGTGTGTCAAAGGGCAGTTTCTGTCCTCTGCTGTGACTGGAAACAGGAAACAAAAAGTGCCTGTGTCCACCAGAAACTTACGGCCAGATAAGATGTCTGTGATGAAGAAACCAGAGGCTGGTAAAGCAAGCGCATTGATATTCCCAGGCTTGGGGTCCGAAGAGGCCACTGCTGTGGTCAGTGGTGGCCTCATTAACAGTTTTTTGGCCACTGGCAACCTGGGGTGCATTTGCAAGCTCCAGCTCCGAATTTGTGATGGTAGTAGCACAGTCCATGCTGTCCATGTTGGCTGGAAACTCCTGGTTTGCAGTTGCACGTCTGGTTGTCGGGCAGCCACTTGCAAACAGGTGGCCTGGCAGCATTGGTGTTGGGCAGGTTGTCAACTAAGGCAGGGCAGATAGTGTCGGGGGCACAGGACGCTTTTGCGGTATTGATAAGATTGTCCACCTTATTTATGAGCTCTTCCACGGGGCAGTCATCAGCTTCGTGTAGGGCAGCTCTCACAGATGAGGGAAGACGTTGCAGCCACAGCTCCCACAGCAAGTCTACCCGCTGTGGTTTGCCAGTAGTAGAGTCATGTTCAAGTAGTGTAGCTAGAGCTTGCATCTCATTCCATGCTGCATGTGCTGTGGTGTCTCCCAGAGGTGTTAGACGAAGATTTAGAAGACGTCGGAGCCAGGCGCTGACGGAGATCGTGAACTCTTTGAAGGAGATACTGCTTGAGGTCGTCGATGACATCTTTGTCCTGGTTGTCCAGCCATGCTGTGATGCGAGGAAAAATTGTCTCAGGGATGGCTTCCAGTACATAGTCGGCCTTGGTTTGAGGGCTTGTAACTTTCCTCAGTCGGAACTGAACTTCTGCTCGCCGAAACCATGATGCAGCCTCACTGGCGCAGAAAGGTGACAGCTTCACTGTGACGGTGGAAACGGTTGGTTTTGCATTGCATTGCATTGGTATCTTCTTCCATTGCTGAAGAGTAGTTTCTTGTCCAGGGGTCACCAGTTGTTGAGGTTGAAGAGAAAGTTGAGTGTTCTGGTTGGATGAGGTTGATTCACACCTTGAGCATACATAACAAATACCATACTAGATATAAATATACAAATCTTGAAACCCTATGCAAATAATGCAGTGAGTTGATAAAACGGGTAATGACTGTAATGAAATACAAAACAAAAAAATCTAGAATTTAAAGGTAAAACTTGAATGTGATGAGTGGACAATTAACTATCAAAGAAAAGCATATTAATAAGATTTTGAGAGTTTGTTTTTAGTCACTGCCAAACTGCTGTTCTTTTCAAGGATGCTGCACTGAAGGGATGAGTTAAAACAACGTTACAACATAAGGTCAAATTAAAACTCAGATTAGCTCTTGACTTCAGTTCCTGACTAAATTTGAAGATATAGTGACATATAACATCAGACTGTTAAGATAATAATCTTTTCTATATAACTAATTGTACATACAGAAGAATTTTTGAACCTGATGAATGTCAAACAGTATTGATACCTTGTTAGATGTTAGACAGAAGCAGTGAAGCAAAAGACTAGATGTGGAATTTAGGTGGCCTCTCCATTCCCACTGAAAATACATTGAAGCATTCTAAGGGATGGAAACAGTACTGTGTGGTACTTTGGAGAAATCTAAGGGAAAAGATGTATTTTCCTTGGCAATCGTAAGTTTGTGTTGCCTTTGCATGTGTCCCAGCAACTGATCAAAGGCATCAGTTCCAACAAACTTGGAATATTTTTATCCCTGAGTATTAAATGGGAAGAAGAAATGAGTATGAGAAATTGTAAATTTGTTACTTTGGAATAGTAAATTTTCATACACAGATGTACCCACAAAACTTTTTTTTCCATTATATTCTTGCAAAATGTTCTGCTCTTGCCCTTCTCTAATTGCATGTCCCAAGAATTGAGTAAGAAGAATGAATTAATTTCCCATTAAGTCTATCCATTCTCTGCTAATTAGGGAAATGGTCTAAAGGTGGCAGTACTATAGTGGGATCAGAGCTTTAGTTAAGGCTTTGTGTTCCTTGAGAATTAAGCTTCCTTGGGGGGTGACAGCTGTACTATAAATCAACCTTACCATCTTCCCCTTCCCTTTGATGGGGATCCCCAGCCACTGGGTACCACAAATGAACCCACTCCCTTTTCTTCCTTGGGGATGCTTGTGAGCTAAGTTGATAACCCTGGCAGACATATACATATGGAAAACTTCATAATTAAAGCATTTTATACATACTGGTTACAATAGTGTAATGTATAATAATACATGTAATTATAGATTGAATAACAAATACATTAGCATAATCATAAACACAATGTAAATAATGCAGCTGGCTGCCTGGTGCTGTATTTGAACTTTGTTAATCCCATGTGTGTCACCACACCACTCTCTCCCAACTATCCAGTAAAGCCACAGGCTGCTGTCACACCACCACTTTTGTGACCAGATTTTTTCAACTGATTATGCCTTTCCTAATATGAGTCAATTGGATAAATGTTCAAATTGGTGTGGTGATAAGTAACTACTGGTGGAGCTCACAACAGAACAATAAGATGATAAACAAGAGGATATTCCAGCTGAAAAAGCAAGCATGAACAAGGATAACTGCAAAAATCAGCACAATGGCCTATGAAACAGGGAAGTGTAGACAACCAGCAGTTGAGCCAACTGATGTTTCCATGGGCTTATAACCATAATAAACAAAGTCTTTCATAAACTATAAGAACATTTGAGTTAAATTTGCTCTTTCATAACTTATCAGATATATATTCCAACAAATCATAAATCATTTGCTACTATAATATCTAAGTAAAACACTGGATTAGTCCATAAAATATATGAAGAAGGTCCATATTGGGACCCTTTCCCAAATGGCAACAATGTCGCCTCCTGCTGCTGTCCACCCCCACCATGCACCCATCATGTTGATAGTACCCCAAAGCAGACGACACAGTCACATCACCAATGGGTTGATTTATGGTATGGCTGAGCCCTCCCACTCTTAGTATGTGACTGCTCCCTAAGAATGAAGGAATTATACAAGGATTACCAAAAGTCAACAGGACTTCAAAGTAAGGAAAATCTTTTAAGTTACATTTTAGTAATTATGATAGGTATATACATTTTATCTCTTAAAAAGTCCTCTTTAATATGGTGCATTACCTGCTTTTTACATCCCTTGGAGATGTGTATGTGACTGTGCTGCTTCAAGTGAACAGCCTGCATGTGTTAATATTACTGCTTGGCTAGTCTTTGCCTCATATTTTCAGTGAATTTCATTAACAAATAAATGTTCACTATGAGGATTGATAGCCAGACTTTGAAATATTTTCTGTACCTGTTGCAATAAGTTGAAATATTTTCTGTACCTGTTGCAATAAGCATAATTCTCTAGTAGTTGTTGCAGTAAGAAATTTTTTTGTATTTATTGCAGTAAGCAGAAATTTAGTTAACTAAAAAAAAAATGTGTTTCCTAATGTGAGCCTCTGGAACCCTTCCACAAAGAAGTTCTAGATGCAAATAACTGGATAGATGAACAGGAAATACAGAAACCCTGTTACATTAGTGAATCTGATCTAAAAAAAAACTACACTGAAGGAAGGGGTTTTGTCAGATAAGTAAGTCAATATATTCACAAATATAAAGCAGAAACCAGATTCAGGCCATGACAGATGTATGGATTAAAGAATCTTTAACAAACATGGCAGTTATGATCATCATCAACTCCTTCCCCTCTTGTACTGTCAAAACATAAGGTGAACCAAGAAAAGCTTACTGTGGAGTGACTAATTTTCTTAAGATTCAGCCTCATGCACTCTTGTGGGAGCTTTTGAGAAATACATACTGCATACCTTAGCCTCTAGGCTGCTTAATTAAAAAAAAACATTTCTCTCTAGCTTTAAGACTGAAAACATATAAATAAAATTTTTAGGTCTATTTTGAATACAATAAAAATAGCTATTCAGTCCTGAATAATTGTTACTAGGTGCTAAATGTACAATAAAACAAAATAATTATATGTTCATACATTTCATATTTCTCATTTACATTTAAAAGTATATTTAATACTTTAATCTTGATTTAAATTAATTTCTTACATGACAATATTCTTCCTAAAACATCTTTTTGTACAATTCACCCATACACACTGACCATGTCATGTACCCTTCATGTATTCCATTATTTCCAGGTACTTACCCTTCAAAACAATTTATGCACTTTGGGATGCAGTAAGGAACCAGATTGACTATCACCACTTTTGATGACCACTAGTGGTTTCTTGAACTTCTGTGGAAGAGACAAGGTGTTAGATACTGATACTGATGTGCAGGGAAATAGAAAATAATAATAATAAAAATAAATGAGTTAATAAATAAATAAAAATTGCTGAAAACAAGCTAATGAATGGGGAACATATCCTGTGTGATGTGTTGCTTAACCCACTGACTACTTCCATCACTGAGGGCTACATCAATGATCTTGACTTGGATTACTTAAAATAAACTTATTTATGCTACTAATTGTCATGGAAACAAAGAATGTTTGTAAAACCAATAAACAGAGCCTGGAGAATATATGTTTGCTATCCCTGTTGTGCTGTAACATTTGTAGACTGACTGTTGGTGAGGGTAGGTGCACACCACAGCACTTTTTGGATACTGGAGGATCTCAAGTAAGGCACAAAAAAGGCTGCTTTCATAAGGAAAAATAAGGATTAAACCTGTTACTAAATTCCATTCATTCACTGGAAGGAGGAAGCTGGAATGAGCAAGCTGAGTGGACTAAGGTGAATGTGTAAGCTGAGTGTTGGTTGGCCATTGTCATTTATTCCCCATTCAGGTATTTCTTTGTTTTTACTGCATTTTACATTATGTTGCAATTCATATGGTCCATCATATTTCATGTATACTAAAAGATGATAAGCGCAATATTCCAGCCTATAAAGAATAAAGAATTAATGAACAAAATCTCTCAAAGAATGCATCATCAATGTTGCCAAGTATGTGAGTAGTACACACAACAGTTTTCAATACATTCAAATAAAAATCTTGCACTATTGCAGTATTTTTATTATAATTCATTAATACTAAAAGACAATAATAATCAAAACACTCAAACTTACCATGTGAAATAAAGGAATAAAGAGCAAAACATATTTGTGAATGTTGTGGAAATTTCCACTATTGTGCATAATACCAATGCCTTATTGGTTTATGGTGTGATTTGTATATAAATTGTAAAGTTAAATTAAGGGATAATTAAGGTTAATTTAGTAAAAACTAAGTATTAGTTGCTATTATAAATAAATTGGGAATTAGAGATATGGAGATGATTATAGGTAGCTATTGTTTTTGATATAGGAAGGAGCCCACGAGGAGTGGAACTGCCTGACTCGCAGCTGCCTTTCAAGTCATATCTATTCCACTTTGAATATTCACTAAGTTGCTAAGAACTTAGAACCCCGGAAACCTGCACAGCAGCAAATAATCTGTCTTTGCTATGAAGACACAGTTAGCCACTGGCCTGGAATGCACAGTGACACCAACTCACCACCGACCACAGCCAGCCCAAACCACAGGTAAGTTATTGGTTATTTATGATTATATTTAGTTGTGTTTTCTGTGTTTGTGTGTTAGCTGGGAGACCATAGAGTGAGTGTAAAGGTCTAAAAAGTTCCCACAAATATAATTTACCACCAATGTTAGTATCAAGTATGTGACATGTAGCACTGTCACAACACAGCTGCCACAGGCAGTGCACCCTGCAAATAGTGCAGCTAACTACAAAGCAAGAAACCAAGTTCAAATCTTGGTCATGGCTTGGATTTTTCTGGGATGTCTGCCTGTTACTTGTTGGTTCACTCAGCTTTGAAATGGGCACCAGCCACCTGTGACTGGGAATGTGATGGCAATGGAGAAAAGGAAATGGCAGCCCTACTCCATATGCCATGGCCCAGGAAGGGTGGCGCTCCCTGCCCCATGCCAATGCTCACCAAAGTGTGGCCCACCTTCACTCTTTTACACCTATGGTGAATTAGCATATATGGGCTAATACCAGGTTACAGAATAAGATTTACCTTGATCTAGGCAGACATGGGATGAGGCTAAGTACCTATCAGTGCACAGGCACAGGACTAGACAGGGTACTTAGCTGGAGTTGGGAAGGGATGTCTGCCTGTAGTAGTAAGGTTAATAGGAGGAATGATGAACTGCAATGAACACTGGCTGGAGTCTAACTGCTTGAATGGGAGGAGTATAACTCTGATCGCTCCTCAAGTGTAACTGACTGGCATATGAAGCAAACTGAGAACAGTTTTGTTCCAGAAGCCCGGATCGACAAGAACTGTATCCTTGTTAGTCTATCCACTTGTTACAGTGGATAATTGAAATTATTACCCGTCAACATGAAACCCTATTGGGACAATAGTTTCGACACCACTAATAAATGTAAACTTTGGGAAGGCAGTGTGTGCTGCCTGTGGCAGTTGTGTGGTGTCACGTACATGACACAAACATTGATTAGATTACATTCATTGAGAGATTTTGCTCATTAATCTTTTATTTTACATGATAGGCTTGAATATTTTTTTTGGCATTTATGAAATATGATAAAATGCTCCAATTATACAAGATTTTAATTAAAATGCAGTAAAATAATATACATCGGTGAGTTGTGAATACACAGAAGCAATCAATCACTAAGCTTGCAAGTACGGCTTGGCTCAAACAGCTTGTTTAGTTCAGATTTCAGTAGTTGAATTACAGTTACATGAATTCACAGAGTGCACTTAGTACCTTGATACATGGGGTCTTAGAACACTAGCTAAAGATGTTAGTGTCTTAAGATTTCAGTGTCAAAATAAGGCATCATGTGTATAAAAGAATGAGGAAAAACTTAATTCTTGAAACTGAAAAGCCAGAGTTTTTTGCTATGGAAAGCAAAAGACAAGAAATAACACATTTAACATTCTTAAAGTTTATACAAGAATAGTTAACTGAATAATCACACTAAATGAATTATATAAAAATCAAATTCTTAAAGATTTATGCACTAAATCTGTACTGTTAGCTCACAGAATAATATAGTTTCTACTTAACAACATTCCTTCAATATTACATACACTAATTCTTTAGAGAGAGATGATTATTTCCAAATTTTCTTAGAGATGCATGTCAACCTAAGATGACTCAGAAGCAACTCAGCTTTTGGCCAATGTTACTGGAGATGTTTACATTCAAGAAGCAGACAACAAGGGAAACCAACCAAGCAGTGGCTCTAGGCAACACTGACCAAGCTGGATTACTACTAGGCAAGAAGATGCCTGGAACCAATGTATGAGTGGCTGAGGTTGGAGACGGACACAAAACAGATCATTTACTGAATTTGTTGATGATGAAATTGAAAAGAACAGGGAAGAAAATGTTGAGGTGCATAATAGGTGTGATCACTCAGAAAACATCAACAAAATGGAAAAAGCAAGAATACCAGCAAGAGTGAAGTGCATTACAGAAGTGATAAGATGAAAATTAGATGTTTTGGTCATGCAGTAAGAAGAGATTGAAGATCAGGAAACAATTAAAAGAGTCTGGAGAAAACCAGTTGAAGGAAGAACATTGAAAGGAAGAGAGTAAGATAGAGGGGTGGAATTACAGTAGAACTGCAAAAAATGGGAATCACAGATGAAGATGCAAAGAAGAGGAACAACTGAAGGAGATTCATACATGGCCTCAACCCCTTACTCTAGGGAATGGCCAAAGGAGAAAAGAAGACAGTGGTCTAACAGGAAAAACTCATGAGGAAGCAATTCATTATTAATGAGAGAGAGAGGAATTCATGAACAAGTCTGCTGCTGCTGCTGCTGTTGTTTCTCTCTCTCTCTCTCTCTCTCTCTCTCTCTCTCTCTCTCTCTCTCTCTCTCTCTCTCTCTCTCTCTCTCTCTCTCTCTCTCTCTCTCTCTCTCTCTCTCTCTCTGGGAAAGAAAAAAAAGAAAAAGATAAGTCCAAAATTCTTGAGACAGTATTATAATTATTATTTTATTATTATCATCATCATCATCATCATCATTATTATTATTATTATTATTATTATTATTATTATTATTATTTTTGTTATTTGATTATGCACTTTCAAAGTACATAATAGAGCAGTTCCAAAAGGGCATAGGGTTAAATAGTTAAAATAGTGCTACAAAAGACCCAGAAAAAAAGACAAAAAGAACAATGACTGGAAATAAAGGAAGATATATACATGAAAGTAAAGAAAGGGGTAATTCAAAATTGAAAATTAAATTTTAAAAAATTGTAAAAAGAAGAGAAATTAAAAAGTCAAAGTAAAAATTAGTGATGTAAATCAATCAAAATAAATTAGACAATAGTAAAAAAAAGAAAAAAACTTTAAAGAGTAAAAGTTTAAAATTTGATAAACTAAAATCAATGAATGCAAAAAAATGATTGGAAGTGAAAAGGATATCCGAACCAGCGAACCACATACAAGTATAGTACCACAGAAACAAAGCACTCTGTCAGTTTGGTAAATTTGTCAAAAGAGGTACGTAGGTCTTCAGGCCATTCCTAAAAGCATTTATATTCTCAGTATTTATAAGATTAACAGATAAGTTGTTGAAAAGCCTTAGGCCAGCAGCAGAAAATGCATGGTTAGCCATGCTCAAGGCTGTGCATGGAATACTGAGGAACTCTATTGCAGCAGTGCACAGCTGACACTGGAGCATAGTAGTGAATTACACCCACACACAAAGATATCTGAGAGAGAGAGAGAGAGAGAGAGAGAGAGAGAGAGAGAGAGAGAGAGAGAGAGAGAGAGAGAGAGAGAGAGAGAGAGAGAGAGAGAGAGAGAGAGAGAGAGAGAGAGAGAGAGAGAGAGAGAGAGCAAACTTTTCACTAACCTCTGTCTCCGTTGTATCTTTTTTAGTAACGCTTCTTCCTTTATTTGCTGGTTCCAAGGAGGTAACTGGAGCTTTCTGCGAGGCACATGGCGGAAGGCATGAGGCCAGTCACCTGTAAGAGATGATAAGGGAGTTAAAAGAAGAGGCTGAGAAAAAGAAAAAAGGAAGTACAGGGAGAAAGCAGGAATACAATATATATATATATATATATATATATATATATATATATATATATATATATATATATATATATATATATATATATATATATATATATATATATATATATATATATATGAAAGGGAAGAAGGGAAATGATAAGAGGGAATGGAAAAGAATTAAGAAAATACAGTAGCACTGGTATGTAAGACAATAATATGAAATAATAGGTTATAAATGCTATTACATATGAATCAGATATTTCTAATGAGTAGTTAAGATGTAAATGTCAATGTGCATGGAAGAAAAAGCCATGCATTGGGTTATATTGGTCCAGGTTAGCTAATGAAGCTAATGCAAAGAAACATTAAAGGCTTTACCTGAGAAAGTTGGGTTAAATATGTTTTATGTAGTCTGTGTTTATATTTGGCAGAAGAATCACTAATGCAATATTCATTGTGACACATGCAGAAAACATTAATTAAAATAGAGAGATCTACACAGTCTCACACTTGGCAATGAACTGGTGCCAGAGAAAACTCACTGAATGGAAATTCACAAAATTCAAATAGTCATACCACATGATTCAAACAATTTGAACAACTCCCAATTTGAACAGGGTTGGCGAACAAATTTTGTCTTCCAATTTGAACGTGGTCTTCCAATTCGAACAAATACACCCATTCAAGCAGTCAGTTCCTCTAGCATTTGTGCCCTTCCTTCCTTACCCTTCTCTCTCTCTCTCTCTCTCTCTCTCTCTCTCTCTCTCTCTCTCTCTCTCTCTCTCTCTCTCTCTCTCTCTCTTCCTTTTCATCAGGTCTCAAACCTCCCTCCCTGTCACCTCTCCTCACCCTTATCTGTCAGAGATAAGGCAAAAGGGAGTGATACCTTGCTCTCTCTCCCCCCTCATTCATTCTGTCATTTTTGCTTCAGAGAGAGAGAGAGAGAGAGAGAGAGAGAGAGAGAGAGAGAGAGAGAGAGAGAGAGAGAGAGAGAGAGAGAGAGAGAGAGAGAGAGAGAGAGAGAGAGAGAGAGAGAGAGAGAGAGAGAGAGAGAGAGAGAGAGAGAGAGAGAGAGACTGACTAATTAACTGGGAGTATGAGCACCAGACTGCTGGGTTCAAATGGCACTATGTCAGGGAAGAGAGGGCAGTGAGGGTAATAATTAATGGGGTTGCTGGTCTGAAGGTTGAAGAGTGATTATTATGGTGAGATTGTTATATTAAGTGGAGGATACTAATTTGTTTTAAGTATGATATGAGGTGGTCCATACAGAAGGTTTGTGGCTCTAAGAATATCGTGTAGACACGGGAGGCAGGAAAGAGAAACGAGATGAGAGAAGGCAGCAGCACGAGCAGCTGTATGTCTCAAGCAGGAGAGGAGGATGTGGGAAACAGAGAGGATTATGTCACAAGTTGGGCATAAGGGGGATGGGAAGCTATTCATAAGGTGGGAGTGCATGAGGTTGGTGTGCCCAATATGTAACTGAGCCAGTGCTGTTTCCAGGTGCCTATTTTGGGGGGGGATGGAGAGAGAGAGAGAGAGAGAGAGAGAGAGAGAGAGAGAGAGAGAGAGAGAGAGAGAGGAGAGAGAGAGAGAGAGAGAGAGAGAGAGAGAGAGAGAGAGAGAGAGAAAAGAAAGAAAGGAAGGAAGGAAGGAGGCAACATTTATCATTTTGAGGTGGGTATTTATTTACAATGGTATTTTGCATTAAATTTTAAGGTCATTGCTTTTGTATCTGACGTATAGGACAACCCACTTTTTTTTTGCCTTTTTAGGATGATTCGTGTCATCTTATACACCAAAATATGTGGTATTTCATTTTTTTTTTACATTTTTTTCTATAATTTATGTTATTTTCATTCAATGATAAGTTTAGTGCACAACATAAACCCATAAAAAAGGGGGGATTTTCTACCTGAAATGGATGAATTTTTTTACATTAATTCGAATGGGATAAATTGCTTCTCAACTCAAACACCCTAAAAGAACCAATCAAGCTTGAATCATAAGGTACCACTGTAATTATATCAACAGGAAAATGTTAATTATTACCAGAACCTTCACAAAATCAACCTTTCTTTGCTGATTTGGTGGTTTGAAACTTAGGTTTCTAACAATCACCTGACATAAGACATAAAATAGAAATTATTTAGTAGAAAAAAGCTTTTAATTCTTGTCCTTTATTTTATCATAATTACTTTGACAGCTGCAGGGTAATTACCTTTAAGATTTTTCTTTTCTTTTTCTTTTTTCTTTTTTTTTTTTTTATGTAGGAGGGGCATCAACCAAAGGCAACAAAACTGTAATAAAAAAAAGGCCCACAGAGGTGCCAGTCCCCAAATGGAGTCAAAATTGGTAGTCAAAAATTACAGGATAAGTGTCTTGAAAACTCCCTTTTGAAAGAGTTTAAGTCATAGGAAGGTGGAAATACAGAAGTAGGCAAGGAGTTTAAGACTTTACCAGTGAAAGGGATAAATAATTGAGGACACAGAAAAGGGGTTACTGTCAGGTGTCTGAGGCAACTGACAGTAATGCCTTTTCTGTCCCCTTCAATTTTTTCTATCGTCATTTTCAATCCAAAGCTGGATGTTGTGTCTATGTGCGCAATGACTTAACCTGCTCTCATGCCCAAGCTCTTGAATTTTCTGAGTTTTTCCACCATCTGGCTATGACTACAGAGTCACTCTCAAACTAAATTTATCTGTGCTCTATACCTCTCACTTAATTCCTCTGACTATAAGAAATTC
Source organism: Scylla paramamosain (assembly GCF_035594125.1). Lineage (NCBI taxonomy): Eukaryota > Metazoa > Arthropoda > Malacostraca > Decapoda > Portunidae > Scylla > Scylla paramamosain. Next base: position 1,480,128 of record NC_087169.1, read on the forward strand.
TTTGAATACATAACTTCCAAAGTGGAGCACATTCTGACTCTCTTCCCTTTTGCGAAGATCTCCATTATTGGAGGCTTCAATGTTCACCACTAGCTTTGGCTTTTCTCTCCTTTCACTGACCATCCTGGTGAACTAGCCTTCAACTTTGCTATCCTTCATGCCCTAGAGCAACTGGTGCAACACCCAACTTGTATTCCTGATCGTCTTGGAAATACAGTAAAATCCCTCTTATCCGGCATCAACAGGACCGCCGACATGCCGGATACTTGAATATTACCAGATACTTGAATAGAAGTGAAATTATGTTCACAATCACCACCCTACGCTCACGCATCTTACCATAACAAAGATCAGCTGTAATAGAAGTGAAATTATGTCCACAATCAACATCCTACACTCACGCATCTTACCATAACAAAGATCAGCTGATCTTAATCAGCAGCTGATCTGATCAGCTGCTTAAGTGTAAGCACAACATGCTTCCTCTTTCTACAACTTTGGGCATGATGAAGGCGTCAGGCGATAAACAGTGCACACGCAGGACTGAGTCACTGAGTAAACACAGTGCAGTGGGTCGTGGCTGGTGCGAAGCAGTGCGCTCTGGCGAGGGGACAAAGTATGCCTCGCGCAGGAATTTTAATCAATTTTATGAGGACACATTGATTTTTTATTGATTTTAAGGCTTGGGGAAAAATGTGCCGGATACTTGAATGCCGGATGAGAGGGATTTTACTGTATCATCTTGCAGTCACAGTTAACCTGCCCCAAGGTAGAGTGCTTGTACTTGGTGATAGTCAGGTTAGGCACTTAGATAGTGCGTTTTGTGTCAGAGACAGGAAGCGTAGGTCAAGGGTGTGTTTGCTGGGAGCGTGGGATAGGGAAGGTTGCTGATAGGCTAGACACTTGGAAAATTATTGGACCAAGCCCATTGTTTTTCTCAATGTGGGAGGGAATGACCTTGGTAAGGTCAGGAGTGAGGAGCTGTTCGGGAAGTTTTGACAGGTTCTGGAGAGGACTAGGGACAAGGGAGGGATTCCTGTGGTATGTGGAGTCTTGCCGAGGAGGGCGTTAGTGGTGACTGGCTGTCCAGGGCTATTACAGTGAATTGCAGGCTCATGAATCATTGTAAGTAATGGATAGACATTCATCAACAATTGGGACCTCTTCTAGAGTAGGGATTCCTTGTAAATCCGGGATGGAGTGCATTTATCATGCCAGGGTGCCTGGGTTTAGGCCAGTTAGGAAGTAACTGGACTCCAGCGTTTTTTTCATCAATCAGTAGGGAAGAAGAGGTTATGAGGTCAAAATGAAAGACAAATTAGTTAAATCTAGAAAGGTAACTAGCTCAGAGAAGGTAATAAATAGCTTAAGTGTTTACTATAAAAACTGTAGAAGTATTTTGAATAAAATAGACTTGCTTAGGGGAATGGCGTGTGTAGAGAAACTTGATATCATTGCTTTAACAGAAACTTGATTAGATATGTCAGGGAAAGTATTTAATCCAGAGGTTAAGATAGATGGTTATACACTGTTCCATAAAGACAGGGAAAACAGGAGAGGAAGAGGCATCGCATTATACATTAGGGACACATTACAGTGTTGTACTAATAGTAGAATTAAAAAAGATAGCAAAACATAGTCGATATGGGTAGATATTAAGGAAGGACCACAGTCAGTAGAACTGGGAGTAGTATACACCCCACCAAACAGTACAAAGGAAATTTACATCTCACTGTGGCAGGAAATAGAGCAGAAAGGTACAGTGGACCCTTGAATAACGAACATAATTGGTTACATTGAGGGGTTCGTTAAAGGAAAAGTTCGTTTTGCAATCTTAAGAACTTATTTATCTTTTTATTTATCTTTGTCCTTGATGATGGTGCCAATGGTGCTCTTATTACGATCGTAAAGGCAACACAACTGGGTGATGGTTGCTCCTTCCTCATACTTCTTGATGATTTCCTTTTTCATAGCGACTGTAATAGGCTGTCTTGTCTTCTCCAACTTCTTCGTACTGTCCATGTTGCTGAATGCTGTCTTGCTCACAAAATGCTGCTAAACAAAGCTAAACAAGGAGCAAACACTAAGAGCAGCCTCTTGCTTATGCTTATGGCGCAAGGAACTGGAGCAGTGTTGCCAGGTCACTTTATGCCAGTGGTGCCAGGTCTTGTTATGCTATTTTCACTAGTTTGTTATTGAGCTTTTAGTTTGTTTTGTAGGTTGCAATATTTCAACTATTTCAGTTTGTTACTGAGATTGTTCACAGTTCAAACCGTTCGTTAGTCAAGGGTCCACTGTACAGTCAGGTATGTGAGGAAGATTTTAATTTTAGGAATATCGACTGGAGCCTGATGGTGGGTAACGGAAGCAGAGGAATTTCTTAAGGTAATTCAGGATAATTTTTTTAAACAGGTAGTTGTAGAACCCACAAGGGGGAATAATATTCTAGATTTAATTCTTACTAACAGGGAGGAAGCAGTCATGCAGATAGAGATTGGAGGACAGCTAGGTAACAGTGACCATTGGGAAATTAGGTACAAATTAAAATGGGAGGAAACTTTTAGAAGCAAAAACACTAGTAAAATACCTGACTTTAAGAGAGCAGATTTTGAGGAATTAAAAAGGTACCTCCAAGGAGTTGACTGGCAATGGATACAGGGTGATGTTAGGTCCGGGACGAACTTGAGAGAGATAAGGCAGGATGAGAGAGGTGAGGTGAGGTGTGAGGGTGTAGGACAAGAGGAGGGAAGATGTGTCCAGAAGGGGCTGAGAAGGATGAGAGAGAGAGATGTGTGTGGGTATGTTGCAGGGTCAGGTCATGCTGAGATGGGAGAGGTGAGGTCGAAGCGAGTAGATGAGGGAGTGGAGAGGAGAGGATGGAAGAAGTCGAGATGAGGGGATTAGGTGAAGTAAATGTAGATGAGTTGTATAAATACTTTGTAAATTGCATACAGGACAGTTAGCAAACATCCCATACAGAGCAATAAGATCACAGAAAAATTACCCTAAATGGATGATTGTTAGGTTAAAACACTATATAAGGCAGAAGAAAAGTATATATGAGATTAGAAGGCAGGGGAAAAGGTTTTAAGGCCACATTATAATGAAATAGTTAAAACAGTCAGGAGATTAACAAGGAAAGCTAAAAGCAATTATGAATTAAAGGTAGCCAGCCAGGCGAAGACGTATCCCAAGGGATTTTATCAGGTATGTAGGACGAAGAATAAGGAAACTATAGGTTCATTAAAGGCAGCAGATGGGGAGCTGGTTAGTTCTGGGGAAGAGATTAGTAAAATTCTGAATGAGTTTTTTAACTGTCTTGACCCAGGAAAACATGCAAGATATGCCAAATAGTGAACAGATGTTTAGAGTAGATGAGAATGAGAAGCTGACAGACATTACCATAACTAAGGAGATAGTGGAACAGGAGATAGGCTAAAAAAGTTCAAGACACCAGGACCAGATGAAATATATCCCAGACTACTTAAGGAATGCAAAGAGATTATTAGTGAGCCGTTAGTTTCTGTCTTTAGGAAGTCACTTGGGTCAAGTGAGGTGCCGGTAATATGGAGGCAGGCTAAAGTAGTACCCATCTTTAAGAAAGGAGATAAAACTTTAGCATCTAATTATAGACCTGTCAGCTTAACTTCTGTTGTAGGTAAAATAATGGAATCAGTAATAGCAAAGAGCATTAGGGAGCATTTACACAAACATAGCTTGATAAATCAGTCATAGCATGGGAAGTCTTGCTTGACAAACTTGTTAAGTTTTTACAGTAAAGTGTATGAGGCAGTAGATAATGGTGATAGTTATGACATCTTATGTCTGGACTTTAGTAAAGTGTTTGACAAGGTACCCCATCAGAGGCTCTTGAGAAAGGTTAAGGCACATGGGATAGATGGGAAGGTGTTAGGCTGGATAAAGTCATGGCTTAGTGACAGGCGACAGAGAGTTGTAATAAACGGCTCTAAATCCAAGTGGGGTCATATAATTAGTGGGGTGCCATGGGGATCAGTATTAGGGACATTGTTGTTTTTAATATATATCAGTGACTTGGATAGTGGAATTAGTAGTGATGTTAGTAAATTTGCAGATGATGACACAAAGATAGGTAGATTAATTAGGTGAGAATTAGGATTAATTGGAATTAATTAGGTCAGAATCTGCCTTGCAGGCAGATTTAGATAGGATGAATGAATGGACAGACAGATAGCAAATGTAGTTTAGTATCAACAAGTACAAAGTACTTAGCATAAGTAGAGGAAACCCACACAGTTGGTACACAATAAACAATAAAACTCTGGTAGGTTCAGGGTATGAAAAAGATTTAGGAGTTATAGTTAGCTCTGAGTTCCGTCTAGGAAAGCAATGCATAAGAGGCCAGAAACAGGGCAAATAGGGTATTAGGATTAATTTTTAGGAGTGTTAAAAGTAGAAGGCCCAAAATAATATTAAAATTATATGTGGCGCTGGTCAGACCTCATCTAGACTACAAAGTATAGTTCTGGTCGCCAAATTACAGGAAGGATATAGGTCTATTAGAATCAGTACAAAAGAGAATAACTAAAAGGATACAGAGGATGAGGAGTATTCCTTATGAGGTGAGTTTGAAGCTGTTAAATTTACATTCTTTAGAGAGACGTAGGTTAAGAGGGGATCTGATAGAAGTCTCAAGTGGTATAAAGGTTATAACAAGGGGGACATAAGCAAAATTCTTAGGATCAGCAACCAGGACAGAACAAGAAATAACGGGTTCAAACTTGAAAAATTTAGGTTTAAGAAAGAGATAGGAAGAAACTGATTCTCAAATAGAGTGGTAGATGAATGGAAGAAATTGATTCTCAAATAGAGTGGTAGATGAATGGAACAGACTCGGTAATCATGTTGTTAGTGCTAAGACATTAGGGAGCTTTAAGAGAAGATTAGATGGGTTTATGGATGGGGATGATAGGTGGAAATAGGTAGGTATATTTCACACAGGGACTGCCACGTGTAAGCCTGGTGGCTTCTTGCAGCTTCCCTTATTTCTTATGTTCATATGCTCTTATATGCCCAACATTCTTGACCTTTTCTTAACCTCTAATCCTTCTGCTTATGTTGTTACCCTATCTTCTCTGTTGGGCTCCTCCGATCACAGCCTCATATCTGTATCTTATCCTATCACTTCAATCCCTCCTCAGGATCTCACAGAGTGGAGGTGCCTCGGGCATTTTGTCTCTGCTAGTTGGGTGGGATCAGAGGAGGTATTATGCTGATTTTCCTTGGGATGTCTACTGCTTCTGTGTCTGAGACCCATCTCTGTGAGTTGAGCACAAAACAGAGGTGATAGTGTCTGGCATGGAGGTGTACACGTGGTGATAATTGCAACAATAAAACCACGACAACTATGATTAAGCGTGGTTGGTTTTTGAGACATTGGATGGTTTAGTTGAAGGTATCATATGGTTTGGGCATGTACACACATTAGTTGATCTTGGAGGGAAAGGATTGGCTCAGCTTCACTTGTCGAATGCTCCTCGTTACTGCCAGGTATGTATTGGTGGGTGTCTTGACAGTGTGGGCTTTCATCATGTATTAAGAGTTACTTGTAGAAGGATATATACTCATGTATTACAATTTTTGGGTTGTACTCTTTACAGATTCCTGCTAAATTTTGTGTTAATTAAAGCCAATCATTTGGTCAGATGTGTTTTACTACTAACATCATTTTAATCAACATAAGATAAGGCAATCAATGCCTGGAACTTCTACCTAATGGAAAGTCTGCTAAGACCAGAGAGGTTGTACGCAAACCCAAGATCACTGACAGCAGCACAGGAATGAAAACACTGTATACAAACTTTCAAGACTCATAGCAGTTCTACCTCAAGATAAAGTGAACAAGCTTGGACTCTTTACCAATTTTATGTCACTCAGAGTGTACGAAAGTATATCTGAGGGTGCAACTTATGATGATGCCTTAAGTACACTACAGGCTTTGTGTGTGAAACTAACGAATGAAGTATTTGTGCATCACTCACTGGCCACTCATCACCAACAGCTGGGCGAGACTCTAGATGAGTACTTCCAGGTCCTTAAGATCATGAGTAAAGAGTGTAATCTTAAGGCTGTCACTGCGATTCAGCACTGTGAAGAGTATATCAGAGACTCCTTTATTAGTGGCCTGCAGTTGCCACTGATAAGGCAATGCCTATTGAAAAACAGTACTCTTGATCTGACTACTTTGTCTAACCAAGCACGAGCTCTCGACTCTGTATAGAGGAACTTAGAGTTTTACGGTGATGTTCCTTTGTTTTGTGTGATCAGTGCTGCTGTGGATAATACTATGTAACACCATTTTTGTCTTTGACAAGCAGGTGTTATTTTTCAACTCTTTTCATTGCAAAACAATAGAAAATGTTCATTATTCCTGTCAAACTCTGCTTTTTAGAATTATTTTTTGCCCCAAATATCTAAATTTTACCATTTTTCCACATGCTGTCACAGAGAACTTCTTTGCTCTTGTCTTGAATTGACCACATATGTAGCAAAATGCATTTGGAGGATGATTGCCGCCTCTTAATGCCATTTCATCTCTTGTGATGTGTTCTCAGGCAGCCAAAGTAGAACTGATTGGTGGTCTGCAAACCCCTACTTCTATATTGTCAAGCAGTACTCTAGAATATCCTTAGTCTTTCTAAAATGTGTTCCAGAATGTTCTCAATCTTTCTAGAATATTCTTGAACCTACTTTAGAATATTCTGAATCATTCTAGAAAATTCTTGTAGATTCTAGAAAATTCTTGATACTTCTACATATTTATACTGTATTATAGAAAGTCTTAGAATATTCTGGAAATGTTTACATTGAATAGAATGTTCTAAAATGTTCTAGAAACTTCTAAAAGTGTCTGGCAGAACATTCTGGAAGATTTGAGAAAATTTCTGAAATGTATGCAAATTCTTCTTAATATGAGAAATCTTTTGCTAGAGCTGGTCAATTCAAGAATGATCTTATTAAAATTAAAAATCTTTGGGACACTTTATATTCTTTCTTTCACTGTTTTAACTTATTTACTACATTTCAAAAGCAATCAGATAAGCAACTGAGATTTTGCAAAGATCTTTACCTGACGTGAAAACCAATAGTAACCCATACTATAATAAAATAAGCAAAAAATGTAAATTAATTGTTCTAACCACAAAAGCAAAGTTTTAGGATCAAAATAAATTTTTTATATTTTGTTTAGATGGAAATAACTGGAAAATTATGGTTTGGAGCCAAGGACAAGATAAATGTGAAATTTTGTTACATAGTGTAATAACACTAATGGAGAGCCACAATCTATTACAGTAATGGCTGCTATAAATTCAAAGTATTTCTTTTGTGGTCTTTGACGCCACCCATGTTTGAAGTGTCCTGTTTGTGAATTGTTGTGCCATAAGTGCCAGAAAAAGGGTCGCGTAGCTAAAGTGTATTGGAGTGCTCATGCTACTGGGGCTTTAGCTTCTATTGATTGTATGACATTGGTGACTGTAACATCAGCTGCTGCTACTCCTAATATATTGTCAAAAGCGGTGGCTAAAATTTTGACTGAAACAGATGGACTTATTGACAGTGGAAGCTCAGAGAGTTTTGTATATCGACATAGTTAAACTCCACTTATTAAAAGTGCAACAGTCTAAGCATGGCTTCTACTTCATTTTTGACTGAAACATCTGGTTTTTGCAGTGTGGACACAAAAGTGAATGGCCAGACCTATGAAAATGTGTGTCTGGCTGTTCTTCCACAACTCTGTTCTGATGTAATTCTAGGCCAAGACTTTCAGAAGCTGCACAATAGTGTTACTTTGACTTACAGTGGAAACTTGCCCATACTCGTAATCTGTGGACTTAGAGAGCTGAATGTAGATCCTCCAGAACTATTTACTAACCTAAAGGCTGTCATCTTATTGTCTCTAAATCACAACACTACTGCACTGTATCTTCACAGAAAAGGAAGTGGAAAGCCTGTTAAAGGAAAGAATTATTGAGCACAGCAACTCTCCATAGCATGCACAAGTGATTGTGGTCAAAAATGAGTCCCATAAGAGATGCTTGGCCATAGATTACAGTGAAACAATCAGTAAGTTCACACTCCTTGATGGCTACCCACTGCCTTGGATAGATGAAACTGTGAACAAGATTGCACAGGATCATGTCTTCAGTACGACTGACCTATGCAGTGCTTATCATCAGGTAGCCATCAGAGAACAGGACAAGCCATGCACTGCCTTTGAGGCATGTGGTAAACTGTATCAGTTTACTAGAGTTTTGTTTGGAGTTACAAATGGAGTGACTTGTTTCCAGAGAATTATGAATTCACTAATTAAAGAAGAAGGACTTGTTGGTACCTATGCCTACTTGGACAACATCACCATATGTGAAATGATGCAAGAGGAACATGATGCTAACCTTGGCAAATTCCTCAAGGCTGTCAAAAGAAAGAATATGATCTACAATGAAGAAAAATGCCATTTTTTCAACTCGTAAGTTCCACATTCTGGGTTAAATGGTGGAGAAGGGAGTGATTTGTCCTGATCCCAAATGCCTCAAGCCTCTTCATGACTTAACAGTGCTGTGTGATAGAGTCACTACACTGTGCTCTTGACCCATTTGCATATTATTCATAGTGAATATATGATTATTCACACAAGATTTGTCCACTTATTGCTACTAATACCTTCCCTGTGATGGAGGAGACAGAAGCAGAGATTCAGCAACTGAAGAGTGATATAGAATCATCAATGGTTTAGGCAATCAAAAAATCTGAGCCATTTCAGATGGAGATGTATGCTTCAGACACCGCTATTGCAGCTGTTCTCACCCAAGCTGGTTATCCCATTGCCTTCTATTCTTGAACTCTGCAAGGACCTGAGGGACACCATGCTGCTGTAGAGAAGGAGGCCTTGGCTATTATTGAAAGTGCCACTGGGTGCATTACTTGATCAGTAAGCACTTCTCTACTAAAACTGACCAATGTTTGATAAACAGTATAAGAACAAAATAAAAAAATGATAAAATTTTAAGGTGGAGGATGGAAATCTCTTGCTATGATTTTGATATATTGTACAGACCAGGCCGAGATAACATTGCTCCAGATATACTCTCCAGGAGTTACTGTGCCATGGCATGCCCTGATCAGCAGCCACTGTCTGCCATTCATGATGACTTGTGCCACCTTGATGTTACTCATTTGCTTCACTTTGTCAGGTCAAAGAATCTACCTTATTCTGTGGAAGATATCTGTAGAGTTGTTACCTCATGCAGGACATGTGCAGAGTGCAAACCTAACTTCTATCAACCTACAAGAATTCCTCTTATAAAAAAGCTACCCATCTATTCAAACAGCATTACATAGATTTTAAAGGACCCCTTCCAAGTACAGACAAGAATCAGTATTTCCTAATTATTATAGATGAATACTCTAGGTTCCCATTTGTATTCCCATGTTCTAATATGCTTACATTAACAGTTATCAATTGCCTTTCTCAAGTCTTCTCCATTTTTAGCATGCCATCTTATATTCATTCAGATAGGGGAGCATCATTCATGAGCAGAGAACTAAAAGATTTTCTCAAGTAAAGGTGTCGCTTGCAGCAGAACTACGAGTTATAATCCTCAAGGCAACAGGCAAGCAGTGAGGTTTAACAGGAGCATTTGGAAGACCATTACAACTGCTTTGGTATCCTGTGGCCTGCTGATCTAGTGGTGGCAAGTTGTCCTTCCTGACGCCCTTCATTTAATTAATTCTTTGCTCTGCATGGCAACCAATGAGACCCCACATGAATGGCTCTTCGGGTACACTCGTCGGTCTTCCACTGGGACCTCTATTCCATCTTGGCTGTCCAGTCCTGGCATTGTCTTACTTAGGCATCACGTATGGCCCAGTAAGACTGATCTGCTGGTAGATGAGGTTAAGCTCCTACAGGCAAATCCCCATTATGCTCCCATAAGGTACTCTGATGACAAGGAAGACATGGTAGCTACCAAACACTTAGTTCCTGCCAGTAGTGAACCTCATGTACAGCCAAATCCTGAAATGAGCAACTGGGCTACTCATTCTGTTGATTCTACAAATATGACTCTTCAGTATAGTTCTGTTCCTGAGGACACTTCAACTACTCCTCATCAACACAAATGCAGTGAGGATACTTCAGTACTAAGGCCCTCAGGCAATATGAGACATCCTCCTACTTGCTTCGAGGTATCTTGGATATAATTTTGTAGAAGGTGGAGAAAGTGGTGATAATTGTAACAATAAAACCATGACAACTATGATTAAATGTGGTTGGTTGTTGAGGCACTGGATGGTTTAATAGAAGGTATCGTATGGTTTGGGCGTGTACATTCGTTAAGTGATCTGGGAGGGAAATGAGAGGCTCAGCTTCTCTCATTGACAGCTCCTCATTACTGCCAGGTGTGTATTAGCAGATGTCTTGACAGTGTGGGTTTTCTTCATGTATTAAGAGTTACTAGTGGAAGGATAATACTTGTGTATTACAATTTTGGGTTGTACTCTTTACAAACTCCTGTTACATTTTGTGTTGATTAATGCCAATCATTTGGTCAGATGTGTTTTACTACTCACATCATTACATTCCTCATTATCTCTCTCAACCTAAACCTTCCAAACCTTGGTTTAACAAGGCCTGTTCTCATGGAACAAGCACTGAATCATACAAAAGTTTTTCGCAAAGGTTTGAACGAAGAGTTCAGCTTTAGAAATAGATGAGATGGCAGTGGTGCCATCAGGTTAAACTAAAGGAGGGAAAGATGAAGTGAAGTTATTGGCGATATTTTTAGCTTAGTGCCAAAAATCATGAGGGGAGTTAGATCTTGAAAAATTTTTACACTTTCTATTAATGAATGATTTTTAACTAACTGGAGAATAGATGGCATGATTTTGAGAAGAAATATAAAGCACATGAAATTCAGGTGATGGAAGGGTCAAGTACCTTTTATGGGCCACCTCTCTATCCTGTATACCATGAGAACGGTCTGTGTTAAACCAAGGTTTGGAAGGTCTAGGTTGAGAGAAAGAGTGAGGAATGTATGCCTCTATGCTAGACACTATCAAACTCTGTTTTGCATTCAGCACACAGGGATGGGTCTCTGACATGGAAGCAGTAGTTATTCCAAGGAAATCAACATAATAATTAGCAGAGGCAAAATGCCAGAAGCACCTCTGCTTACGGGGATCCTGTGGAGGGATTGGAGTGATAGAACAAGATACAAATGTGAGATTGTGATCGGAGGAGCCCAACAGAGAAGATGGGGTGACAGCATAAGCAGAAGTATTAGAGGTTAGGAAAAGGTCTAGAATGTTGGGCATATTTCCAAGACAATCAGGAATACAAGTAGGGTGTTGCACCAATTGCTCTATTTCGTGGAGGATAGCAAAGTTAAAGGCTAGTTCACCAGGATGGTCAGTGAAGGGAGAGGAAAGCCAAAGCTGGTGGTGAACACTGAAGTCTCCAAGAATGGAGATCTTTGCAAAAGGGAAGAGTCAGCATGTGCTCCACTTTGGAAGTTAAGTGGTCAAAGAATTTCTTATAGTCAGAGGAGTTAGGTGTGTGTATGAGAGAGAGAGAGAGAGAGAGAGAGAGAGAGAGAGAGAGAGAGAGAGAGAGAGAGAGAGAGAGAGAGAGAGAGAGAGAGAGAGAGAGAGAGAGAGAGAGAGAGAGAGGTTAACGTATTTCATCTTCCCTGTGCTTCACACCAGTCTGAAGGACTAAAAGAAGGGAATATTTGAGGCAACATGATATCATTAGGAAATGCATCACTATATTTAGTATTACAAGTGTCTTTCATAAACCAAACTGTACTCTGGCATTCTGTAAGGGTTAGATAAAATGCAGTTGGAATGATGAGTGATTTCCCCATTCACACATCTGACTGTGGTGTAGTAAGGACTGAAGGGGTTAAGAAGAGTAAGCAAGATGACATAGTTTGGTTCGGTCTTTTTATAAACATTCATAGCTGCAAAGGAATAGTGAACACTAGTCTATTCTAAGATCTAGAGTGAGCTACAGTTGTCTAAATAAAACATTAAAGTGTATCCTGTATTAATCCCTCACCTTATAACTAAAACCTGTTAATTCTCCCTGTCAGGCAAATGTTTTAAAACTACAAATTTGTTTTTAATTTATCAGAATGGATATATCTTATACATATTTTTTTTTCAATCAGAACCATTTATAGACATTTTTTAAGGATGAGTATCATCATTTATCTCAAACCAAGTCTAGCAGAAATTGGTTAAATCTTTAGGATCACTGCATGTGAATGCAAGGAGTTACAGGTGGTCTGAGTCCCGCAGCAAAGTGTGCCAGATGTGTGACATGGGAGAGGATGAGACGGTGGAACATGTGGTGTTGGAGTGTGTGAAGTATGCTAGAGACAGGAATGAGATGATGCAAGTGATACTGACTGAGTTAGGACATAATAGGAATGAAAGAGTGGAGAAGACAGGAAAGGAGTGGATAATGTTGTTGCTGGGACTGTGTAGAGAGGCGAATGAAAGGATGATTAGAACATAAGAACATAAGAAATAAAGGAAGCTGCAAGAAGCGACCAGGCTTACATGTGGCAGTCCCTGTACGAAATATACCTACCTATTTCCATCTATTATCCCCATCCATAAACTTGTCTAATCTTCTCTTAAAGCTCTCTAGTGTCCTAGCACTAACAACATGATTACTGAGTCCATTCCACTCATCTACCACTCTATTTGAGAACCATTTTTTTCCTATCTCCTTCCTAAACCTAAATTTTTCAAGCTTGAACCTGTTATTTTTTGTTCTACCCTGGTTGCTGATCCTAAGAATTTTGCCTACATCCACCTTGTTATAACCCTTATACCACTTACAGACTTCTATCAGGTCCCCTCTTAACCTACGTCTCTCTAAAGAATGTAAATTTAACAGCTTCAACCTCGCCTCGTAAGGAATACTCCTCATCCCCTGTATCCTTTTAGTCATTCTCCTCTGTACTGATTCTAATAGACCTATATATTTCCTGTAATGTGGGGACCAGAACTGCACAGCGTAGTCTAGATGAGGTCTGACCAGCGCCAAGTATAACTTTGAGGCGGTGAAAGAGTTTCTGGAGAGAATGTGGCGTGCCACATGTATGAACAATTAGGATAGAGGATGCTGTTCGTTTCTTTTTTTTCCCCCCTTCTACAGGAGTTGCTAGTCCAAAGGCCTGGCTCAGGAGTGATCCTGTGCCACCTGTACCATCAAGATCTTTGCTGACCAGACTTGAATCAACAATGAGACACTGGTTTCAGAGCCTGTTAAAGCACACAAACACTTTGAGGTGGTGGTGGTGGTGGGAGAGTGGGAGTACCTTCAGTCCTCTTCCCTCACCCACCAAGACTGAGGAGCAGTGAAGGCGTTTGGCTTTTCCTGTCTTCCATGCCCTCAGCAGTGACTCCTTGATAAGTATGAACTTTCATCATAGTTAATAATAAGAATTTTGCTAGGTGACTACAGGTGGTGAACTTAATCAAATAATCATGCGTTTGTAAGTAATTTTTGAGAGTAGTTTCTTTTCAACTCTGTAATCTAGGGTAAGAGTACTGTTAATGCTGAGTTATGCAGTGTAGATAATAAATGAATGTTACTGTATTTGTTGTATTTGAATTTGTCAGTGATTTCCTCAATCCTGGAATTTATTTACTTTGAGATTTTGTTACGATCTGATAGTCCCTACGCTCGTAACATTCTCATTCATGGTGAGTTGTAACACTGCCTACACAAAGATGGTATTATAAGCTGTCAAGGGTATATGCCTGATTATACTTGTCATTCTATACTCATTCTAAAATTGTCTCATTAGTTTACAGCATCTTTAAGTTGGAATTTGTTTGATAGGAATTACTGATATATTGTAGTTGCTAGATAATATTCATACACAAATCTAAAAAAGGGATCAATAAAATCTTGGATGTCACAAATGAGTAGAATTGCATGGAATAAACACCACTCAACATGCCAACACACTCCTATAAGTAACACATCACTAGTACTGCATTTGCTGGCATCTTGTTTACACCACCACCATCACAATCACTCCTGCTCTTCTGAATTCAGTGTATCTCCTTCTCAATGTTGAAGTGATTATCCAGCTTTACTACTGTGCAATGTGTCAACTATTGTACCCTAGGCTTCCAGAAGCAGGAAGGGGATAAAGCTTTAGATTCAGAATCCACATGTTAAATTATAATTCCTTCCCATGATGGATGCAGGGGTCTTTATGCTCACCAAATTGATCCATATTAGCAGTGGTGGAAAATATAGTGTATGTAGTACAATAGGCACTACTGCATTTGAGATGACAACAAATTTATACAGTACCCTCCCGAGTTTCACACCTAGTCCTAACTTCTAACTATGCTGAGTTTTGCGCATTACCATCCCAAGTTTTGCACTGCTTTGACAAGTATAGGTCACATGTTGGCATCACATGTTTACATACAGTAAACACCCCATAAGTTGGAGCTCTCTCTCTCTCTCTCTCTCTCTCTCTCTCTCTCTCTCTCTCTCTCTCTCTCTCTCTCTCTCTCTCTCTCTCTCTCTCTCTCTCTGAATGTTAGAACAATCCTAAGGATTGCTAAAATAGAATGAGACTGACTGAGAATGAAAATGAAATTACATATATGACTGAGAATGAGTGAGAAATGATGAAGCAAAGATGACATAAAATGAATGAGTTGGAGAGAGAGAGCAAGGTATAACTCCCTAATCCCTTATCTCTGACAGATAATGGGGAGGGGAAGTGACAGGGAAAGAGGTCTGAGAAAAGATGAAAGAAAGAAGAGGAAAGGAAAAAAGGGAGGAAGGTACAAGTACCTGATAGGTGAGCAGCAGCTCACACAGGTGTGTCTTGCGAGTTTTAGTTTGTTATTCTGATTAAATTTTTATTAAAATTTCAGTGCTTGCACGAATGGCAAGTTCATCTTGCTACTTTTGATTCGTTATTCTGATTAGATATTTATCAAGATACCAGTGCTCGCATGAGTGGTGAGTTTGTTATGCCAGTTTTGGTTCATTATTCTGATTAAATACTTATTAAAAATTTCAGTGCATTATTGCAGTTGTACGTTATAATGACCGTGTATTGTCGTGTACCTTACTGTACAAGTCTTGTACAATGCTTGTGTTTAGATCTTCAAGTTTTGAGTGTTGTGTTATACTCTAAGTGCATAAATCATGTGTGATTATGATCCCTCCTTCCATCTCCTTTACATCAGCCCTCCATCTACTGGCAAAATTTACATACTACAAACTGATATTGCATACTGACACAATGATATTGCATACAGTATTGTACTGGGGAGAGGGGATGGATAGGTCACAATTCCACTATTTGTGAGGGCTCATTATTCCATCTTAGATGTTTTATTCTAATAGAAAGCAATTCTGGCTACCTAAAGGGAGGCAGGCTGTAAGGAATTGATATGAGGAGACATCAAGTCAGTCTTGACACAGGTCCATGGTCCTCAGAACTTCCATCATATAGGGTCACATTACTAAGGCCATTCAAGATTACTATTCAGGGACCACAGTGATCATAGGAGAATCTATTCTCCTAAAGAAAATGCATATTCTTATTTTACTTGTGCTTCAACAGTGGTCATACGTTTAGAAGACTGTGGAAGATTTGAACAGTGAAACCTTTATACAAGCATTCCAGTGATTTAAAATGACCAATTACTGACAATACCACTATCTAAAACTCAGAGGCTTGAGGCCACTGGCAGCAAACCCTTTTCTGTTTCTCTTACTCTCTTTCAATATCATTACAGAGCTGACTGTTGTTTCTATGTATGCAACAATACAATACAGAGCTAGCTGTTGTTTCTATGTATGCAACAATACAGTGTAATTGTACCCACACTCTTGTTTTCAGAACTTTCCATCTGGCAAAGACTTCATTGCCAGTCACTAAATTCATCTGTGTTGTGTATCTCTCAACAACACTATGTAGAATGTTTTGACCATTCAATTTGTAAAGTGGAACACATATTCAACCACTTACCACTTCTCCCTTACTGAAATTTCCAATGACTAGAGATTTCAATATTCACCGCCAGCTTTGCCATTGCCTTTCACTAACTAATCTGGTAAACATGGCTTTAGTTTTGCTATTCTATACAACCTAAAGCAATTAGTGCAGAACCTACTCACATTTTTTACTATCTTGCAGATGTGCCAACCAGTGCCAGCTCATGGCTAAAATTAGTGGGGATACTGCTTCAGAAAATTTTTAGCCATTGTTTTAATATGAAAAAGAAAATTTATACAGAAATTTGATAAAATCCTGAACAAAAGTTTTTCTTGCTTAATGTTGTGTAAAATTAAACAAACATATAAGAAGAAAATTTCTAAATACATATACAGTAGAACCTCGGTCACTGAATGTCTCCCTTTCCAAACAATTTGGTTTTTGAGCAAAAATTGTAACTCTTAATTGGTTCGAATACTGTATCATAATTTGGTTTTCAAACAAAGTTACTTGATTTCAAATACTACAAGACATAGCAAAACTTGCCATTTATTACTAATTTATAGTTTCTATAAATATTTCCTTCATTTTTGTATGTTTGGAGGAGCGACACAGAGGGTAAGACAGTAATTCAATCTTCAAAATAAGTTAAATATCATCCCATGGAAGAAGTTGAAGAACCTCAATGTAAACAAACAAGGTTTGCCACTCATGAGTAATCCTGAGTCTCCTGTGGCTCTCTCTATGACCCACAATACCATCACTACTGCACAACTACATTTTCTCAGTAGCTTTTCCCAGCAGCAAGGTGCCTAAGTGTTACGATCACCTTCAGTTTGGCGGTGAGTGGGTTGCTTCTCTCTGTGTCACTCTGTAAGGATTCCCTCATTTGATCAGTGACAAAGAGAATGCCTGCATGGTCTAAACAATATCTTTTAATGAGTTCTGTGTCATCAAGTTCATTCAGTACATCCTTTATGGATGAAAATTTCTAAGCTGGAGATGTTATGGAGTGTCCATCTTAGCAATGAGATCACTGGCCACTAAGACATGGTGGGTAGGTGCATCAGAACAGATTAACCTGTTTTATATTGATTCCTATGGGAAAAATAGTTTGGGTTTTTAACATTTTTGATTTTGAACAGTTCAAGAACCAAGGTTCCACTGTATAACATTAACTTACGAAAGTCAACGCAGGTGTGCACACATAAAAGACTTCTCATCACTCATCTGTCAAATCTATACTAAAACCATTAATGTGTCAATGTACCCAAGGCCACTGTCTGTCTTGAGTTGTCATGTCAGATAATATCAGAGCTTTGCTCTCCCATGCAACTTGATCAAACTAGTTGGATGGCATGCTGATTGAGATTTTTATCCCCTTTTCTGGCACAGACTGTATTCTGACTAGCAATGGATGAGAAAGACAAGAAAGGGATATGATATGACTGGCACTGGATGAGAACAATAAGGAATTGATATACTATGACCAGCATTGGTTGAGAATGGTAAGAAAGGGATATATTATGACTGGCACTGAATGAGAATGGTAAGGAGAAGAACTAAGTGTTCTTGTGTCACTTCTGCCAATATTCTTCCTCCTCCCAGTTTTTTACTCTAAACATGAGTTTTATTTGTCCAAATATGGAATACTGTTCCCAAATATAGGGAGGTTATCTAATTTTAGTTGACAGGTAATCTTGTGGATGCATCTTGTCATACCAGTACAAGACCATCTTGAACTCAGCAGAAGGCTGCTTGAAGACTGAAGTTCATTTGCTAGGCCCCAGTGTGTAAATTATCCTCTTAACTCTTTGATCTTAAGGTTGAAGGATCAATAATAGCTGGGGTAAATCTAATGGAGTGATATGCATTATATCACATGAAAACTATGAAGTTAGACCAAGAGCAAAAAATGATACATGATGTATATAATAATATTTTGAGTTGAGTCAGTCCACCAGTGAGCCTCCTTATCATCCAACTTAAAGACTGTGCTCCAGTAATTGTTTCATACATAGAACTGAACATTATTAAGTTAATACATAGAACAGGACAGTGGAAAAAAATCCTCTTATGCAACCCAAGCAGAACAATGGACACTAGCTGGCTGTCAACATTTCCTATCTTTTTTTTTTAGGTTTATTATTATTTATTATTTTCTCCTTGAATCCATAATAGTTTTGCAGCTAGGTATTATAAGCTCTAGAGAGATGGTTAAGTCTCAGAATTTAAGATCACTATCCTATTATCATTTAATTTCCACAGAGGATATGAAAACAAGAGTGTATGAGCTTAATCTCAAATCATGCACACTCACCTGTCATCTTAAAGTCCAACATGATATTAATGATCTGGTTGAGTGTAAGGCACTTATTGCCAATCCCCCATGCCAAATACCTGCAACAAAAATACAGCACACACTTAATTTATTGTAAAATAAGTAAATATAGAGAATGGCCTCATTACGAAAGGGCATGGATAAACCAGTGTATACTGTTGGGTCTTTATGTGGAAGTATGTGGCCACAAGTTCCTGGGGTGCAGTAGGGTGGTCCATGAGACTATCCCATTCTATCAAGGGCAAGTAAGGCTAAGAGTGTGAATGATGTGTGTATGAGTGTGTGGTGCTTTGTCTGGGCCAACATGTATGGATAGATAAACAGATATACTCTTACAAGTATGATCAGTTTGGTTCCTATCTGATACATGCATAAATGTGATGCAACCTTGAGGGCTTCTTTAGGAAGCTCTCTTGCATCTTGTTTGATAAGCAGACTGGATCAGATGCAGGAAAGGAATGGATCAATGTTATGGTGTAACAGGGATAAACCAGTTCTGTTGTCAGCTCCTCATGCACAGAGAACCACATAATGCTTGTATGACTGACTCTCATAAAAGTATGGTCAGTGAAGATCTGTTTTCTCCTCTAAAAAGACTACAAAATGTGGCAGTGCTGGAGGAGAATTTCACTGGTTCCCAAAGTGATGAGATTCAGGTGGAGACAAAGGACAATATTGTTCTAGCAGAAAAAAATACTGATTTGCTGTCAGGGATCATATCATTCTTCTTTATTCCATGTATTTAGTTAAAAAAAACTTTCAATAGAAAATGTGAAAATCTTACTAGATCTAACTCCCCCTGTGACTTCTGGCATCAAGCCCCAAAAAAACATCTTCAAAATTTCTTCTTTATCTTTCTCTGCTTCACTCTGATGGCACCATTACTATTTCATAAATTGCTAAATCTGAACTCCTCATTCAGACCTTTATTAAAAATTCAACCTTGGATGTTTCAGGGGATGTTCTCTTCCATCCTCTGACTATTCCATGCTTCTGGTTAAGAGTCTTGTTAATGATGTCCTTCATGCCATTGCTGGCCTGATTGGGTGCATCCTGTTGCACTCCACAACTATGCCTCTATGCTTACACCTTGCCTGGTCAAACTATATCAACTTTGTCATCTACCTTTCCTTCCTGCTATAAGTTACCTACATTTAGCCTGTTCCTAAAAAGGATAACCACTCCAATCCTTCAAACTACCATCCTATTGCTTTAATCTCCTGCCTCTTTTGTTTTTAATTTATCCTCAATAGGAAGATTCCTCAATATTTATCACTTTACTACCTCATATCTGATCACCAGTACATGTTGTGCTGTTGTGCTTGCCTGACTGGTTGGGGTGCAACAACAGGAGATGCCAAGACAGGTCATTGGGCTCATGTGAAACTAGACCATATTAATGTTTTAGAACTAAAAGCTATACTATTGGGCCTCAAATCTCTATGCAAGGATTGCAGGGATACACATACCTGCTTTCGATTGGACAACACCACTGCTGTTGCCTGTATAGACCGGGGTGGCAGCATTAAACCTAACCTGAATGCTGTAATAGAAAATATTTTTGATTGGGCTGAGTCAAGAGGGATTACATTGTCAGCAGAGTACATAAAGGGACTCCATAATGTAGAGGCAGACAGAGAATCCCGAGTAAAGAACTTAGATACTGAGTGGATGTTACTACCCAAGGTCTTCAAGTTACTGTGCCAGACCTTTTATACACCAGATATTGACCTTTTTGCCAGTAGAATCAATGCCCAGCTACCCATTTATGTTTCCTGGAAGCCAGATCCTTCACCTACATATGTTAATGCGTTAACGCTCAGTTGGGCTGATGGGGAATTATATGCCTTTCCACCTTTCAGGATCATCAGCAAGGTACTGCAGAAGATACAAGAAGAGCAACAGCTATGACAATTCTCCCTCTTTGGCCAACCCAAGTATGGTTCCTGAAAGCCCTCCAACTGCTGGCAGAAACTCCTCTTCTGCTCCCTCGATATTCATTAATCCTGCCTCAATATCCCTCCCTTGTACACCCACAGGCCCAAAGGTTAATTCTAATAGCAACGATCTTATCGGGCATGCCTTCCAAAATCAAGGCCTTTCGCCAGAGGTTGCCGGATTTCTGCTTAACTAGTGGAGAAAGAGCACAAAATTACAATATGGGAAACATATCGAAAGATGGATGTCATTTTGTCTCAGCAGGGATATGGATCCATTTTCACCACCTGTAAATGTTTTGCTGGATTACCTATTCCTAGAATTTAAGAAAGAGAAAGCTCGAGGCTATAGCTCTATGAACATTATCCGGTCAGGCATCTCAACAGTAGACCTTATCAAAGGTCAGCCTGCAGGGAGGCACCTCTTAGTCAGTAGGTTCATGAAAGCAGTCTTCTAGGAGAAACCTTCCTTTGCTCGCCTTCAATCTACTTGGGACCCAGAATTGGTTTTAAATCACCTAAAGAGCCTAGGCCAGAATAAAGACTTGTCACTCATCCAGTTGTCGAGAAAATTAACAATGCTAATGTTACTGATATCTGGCCAACGTGGCCAAGTGTTACACTTAATGGACACCAGGAACATGAGTACCTCAGACTCCAGAATCTCTTTCCGAATAGGAGACCCTCTCAAAACATCTAGGCCAGGTTATCATATGTCTGAACTAGTTTTTGAAGCATATGTACCAGACAGACGAGTATGTGTACACACCACTAGTTTACACTACCTTGACAGAACGAAAGAAAAAAAGGGGGAAAATTACCAGATTCTTTCTAACAACAAAACCATCCATAAAACTGGCATTGAGACACTTTACGACGCTGGACAAGAGATATCATGAAAGCTGCTGGTATAGATCTCACTATCTTTTCTCCTCATTCCACCAGGTCAGCTTCATCCAGTAAAGCAGCCCTGAAGCTACCACTGTCCACTATTTTGTCCACTGTAGGTTGGACCAATGAGTCAACTTTTGCAAAATATTACGAGACCATTAAACAAACTTTGTCGGTTTGCAAAAGCAGTGTTGTCATAAGTTTTTGGGTATGTCGGGTTTAACTACTTTGTCTTGTGTATAAGGTTATGCACTTTTATGAACAAATGTATCTCAGTTTCTCTGTAGTTGAGTCACTTGATTAAAGAAAATCTTTGGGAATGCCACGTTTTCTTATGCATACATAAGTGTTTCAGGTTATATACCTTTCCATGAATATATATATATATATATATATATATATATATATATATATATATATATATATATATATATATATATATATATATATATATATATATATATATAAAATTTTTCTTGTAGGTTTGAGGAACCACTCTAAAGCTCTCATTGAATCCATTGTGACGCAGTTAAAATATTGTGAAATGAAATTGTAAGATTAAACGAATACTTACCAAGTGTGAAGTTTGATCATAATTTCACGAACATTTTAACTGCGTCACTTAGGGATTAAATGCCCTCCCTTCACTTCCCTTCATTCAACACTGCTTTCACAGTGTTGAGTGTAGAAATCACTAGATGATTTATGTAGATATATTTATTAATGTTTAATGCTGCCTCCTCAAACCTACTCTCTAAAATGACTAGTATGTGGCAGGTGGCACAGGCATCTCATTTAATCCCTAAGTGACGCAGTTAAAATGTTCGTGAAATTACGATCAAACTTCACACTTGCTAAGTATTCGTTTAATCTTACAAATATATATATATATATATATATATATATATATATATATATATATATATATATATATATATATATATATATATATATATATATATATATATATATATATATATATATATATATATATATATATATATATATATATATACAGTGGAACCTCGGTTACCGAACACCTCCCTTTTTGAACAAATCAATTTTTGAACAAAATTCTGAACATGTTATTGCTTCGGTTGCAATACCATAATTCAGTTTTAGAAAAAAGTTACTTTATTTCAATTATGAAAAGACAAAGCAAAAGCTGCTATTTATTACTAATTTATAGTTTCTATATATATATATATATATATATATATATATATATATATATATATATATATATATATATATATATATATATATATATATATATATATATATATATATATATATTACAGTCAAAACCCGGAATCAGTCAAAACTAGTTTTAACTAGGTATTTTCAATGTGTTGGTGAACAACTAGTATTACCTAGGCAAAACTAGTTATACCTTAATGTGTTTGATATAACTAGAAATATCAAAGTTTAACTAGTTAAATCTAGTTTTATCTGATCGTGTAAGTTAAGACTAGATTCAACAACGGTACTGAATGTCAAAAGTAGGTGAGGAATATGACCACTCGTTTGAGTACCATCGCTCATTTGAGTACCATTTTTGGGGAACTCAAACATAACATCCCCATCTAACCTAACCTAACCTAACCTAACTAGGTTAGACTAAAAGTGAAACTGGTGTAGTGCCGGGGAAAACATTTATATGTATAAGTAGCATTAGGTTAGGTTAGGTTAGGTTAGGTTAGGTTAGGTTAGGTTAGGCTAGATGAGGATGTTATGTTTGAGTTCCCCAAAAATGGTACTCAAACGAGCAATGGTACTCACACGAGTGGTCATATCCCTCACCTACTTTTGACATTCAGTACCGTTGTTGAATCTAGTTTTAACTTACACGATCAGATAAAACTAGATTTAACTAGTTAAACTTTGATATTTCTAGTTATATCAAACACATTAAAGTATAACTAGTTTTGCCTAGGTAATACTAGTTGTTCACCAACACATTGAAAATACCTAGTTAAAACTAGTTTTGACTGATTCTGGGTTTAGTTAAAACTAGTTTTGACTGATTCCGGGTTTTGACTGTAATATATATATATATATATATATATATATATATATATATATATATATATATATATATATATATATATATATATATATATATATATATATATATATATATATATATATATATATATATATATATATATATCTTGATACTATATATTGGAGGAAAGATACAGTTTGTAAGACAGTAACTCAATCTTTGAAATAAGTTAAATGTGATTCCACTGAAAAGCCTCGATGTAAACAAACAGTTTTTGGTGCTCAGGAGTTTTATCTCTCAATGACCCCACAACATCATCTCTACTGCACAACTGTATTTTTCCATTATTTTTTCCCAGCAGCAGTGTTATGATCACCTTCATTTTGGCAGTAAGTGGGTTGTTCCTTTCTGTATCCTTATGTAAGGCTTCTCTCACTAGATTGGTGACAAAGAGAATCTTCTGATGAGTTCTGTCACTAAGTTCATGCAATACATTCTCTCTGAATAAATAATTTGCGAGCTGGAAATGTTGTGAATCAACCATTTTGGCTGTGGGGGGCATATGTCATAAGCCGCTAATACAGAGTAGACTGGTGTCTGGGAACAGACTAATCCATTTTACATTGATTCCTATGGAGAAAGTGGTCTCAGTTTTTTAACATTTCAGATTTTGAACAGCATTCTGAAACAAATTAAGTTCTAGAACCAAGGTTCCACTATATATATATATATATATATATATATATATATATATATATATATATATATATATATATATAGGACGGGAGAGGAAGATGCACTAAACAACTACTGAAATTATTACACACAGTGAGGTCTGAAGCACTGGACCACGGGGTGCTGTGTACTCATCAGTAACCCAGCTATGACCTCACTGAATGTTTCCCTTTGTCTCTCTAAACACAAGGGGGCAGTCACAGCCTGCCCTCTAAAGAAAACTCTCTTCCTTCACACAAAATTACAAGCACCTAATTACACACACAACTTTCACTCAAAATTCAAAATCATCATGGCGACTCTTACACCAGCCTTGGAGTCCCCATCTGGGGAGGGGACCATAAATGTCCCAGGTCAGACTGCTCTTATGGTATCGACTCTAAATGTCTTGACATCCCACTTAACTTTTTTTCACTAACTTCTGCAACATTTGCAGTCTTAAATCTAATTTTCAATCTGTTGAACACCACCTCTACTCTACTAAACTTCATCTTTTCCTCACTAAAGCACAGGTATCTGGGGCAACTGACAGTAGCCCCTTTTCTATTCCCTCTTACTTACTCTATCCTCATTTTCAATCCAAAGCTGGATGTTGCATTTATGTGCATAACGACAACCTGCTCTTGCGCCCACGCTCTCGAATCTTCCAAGTTTTCCACCATTTGGCTATGACTACAGAGTCACTCCCATACTAAATTTATTTGTACTCTATACCTCTCATCTAACTCCTCTGACAATTAAACTTCCAAAGTGGAGGACATTCTGATTCTCTTCCCTTTTGCAGGGATCTCCATTCTTGGAGATTTTAATGTTCACCACCAGCTTTGGCTTTCCTCTCCCTTCACTGACCATCCTGGTGAACTAGCCTTCAACTTTGCTATTCACCACGACCTACAGCAATTGGTGCAACTGGAGAAGGCAGTAGACACCTGGCAAAACAATAATTACTCCCAGTGAGGTCTAAAGCACTGTTCAGGGGGTGCTGTGAACTTATCATTAAACCCAGCTGTGACCTCACTGAATGTTTCCCTTTGTGTCTCACAAGACAAGGGGGCAGTCACAGCCTGCCCTCTAAAGACAACTCTCTTCCTCCACACAAAACTACAAGCACCTAATAACACACACACCCTTCACTCAAAAATTTTAAAATCATCATGGCGACTCCTACACCAGCCTCAGAGTCCCCATCTGGGGAGGGGACCATAAATGTCCCCAGGTCGGACTGCCTTTCTGTCGACGACCCTAAGTGTCTTGACACCCCCCCCCTCAACTTTTTCTTCATTAACTTCTGTAACATTCACGGTCTAAGATCTAATTTTCAATCTGTAGAACACCACCTCTCCTCTTCTAAACCTCATCTTCTTTTCCTCACTGAAACTAAGGTGTCTGAGGCAACTGACAGTAGCCCCTTTTCTGTTCCCTCCTACTTTCTCTATCCTCATTTTTTATCCAAAGCTGGATGCTGCATTTATGTGTGTAATGACTTAACCTGCTCTCGTGCCCATGCTCTTGAATCACTCTCATACTAAATTTATCTGTGCTGTATACCTCTCACCTAACTCCTCTGATTATAAGAAATTCTTTGACTACTTAACTCCCAAAGTGGAGCACATTCTGACCCTCTTCCCTTTTGCAGAGATCTCCATTCTTGGAGACTTCAATGTTCACCACCAGCTTTGGCTTTCCTCTCCCTTCACTGACCATCCTGGTGAACTAGCCTACAACTTTGCTATCCTCCATAACCTAGAGCAATTGGTGCAACACCCTACTCGTATTCCTGACCATCTTGGAGATACGCCCAACATTCTTGACCTTTTCCTGACCTCTAATCCTTCTGCTTATGCTGTCCCCCTTTCTTCTCCGTTGGGCTCCTCCGATCACAATCTCATATCTTTATCTTGTCCTATCACTCCAATCCCTCCTCAGGATCCCACTAAGCGAAGGTGCCTCTGGCATTTTGCCTCTGCTAGGGACCTGAGGAGGTATTTTGCTGATTTTCCTTGGAATGACTACTGCTTCCATGTCAGAGACTTGTCTTTGTGTGCTGACCGCATAACAGAGGTGATAGTGTCTGGCATGGAGGCGTACATTCCTCACTCTTTTTCTTGTCCTAAACCTTCTAAACCTTGGATTAACACAGCTTGTTCTCATGCTATACATGATAGAGAGGTGGCCCACAAAAGGTACTTAAGCCTTCCATTACCAGAGTCTCATGCACTTTATATTTCTGCCCGGAACCATGCCAAGTCTGTTCTCCAACTAGCCAAAAACTCCTTCATCAACAGAAAGTGTCAAAACTTTTCAAGATCTAACTCACCTCATGACTTCTGGCATCTAGCCAAAAACATCTCCAATAACTTTGCTTCTTCTTCTTTCCCTCCTCTATTTCAACCAGATGGCACCACTGCTATCATATCTATTTCTAAAGCTGAACTCTTCACTCAAACCTTTGCTAAAAACTCTATCTTGGACGATTCTGGGCTTGTTCCTCCCTCTCCTCCACCCTCTGACTACTTCATGCCACGTATTAAAATTCTTTGCAATGATGTTTTCTATGCCCTCGCTGGCCTAAACCCTCGGAAGGCTTATGGACCTGATGGGGTCCCTCCTATTGTTCTCCAAAACTGTGCCTCCGTGCTTGCACCTTGCCTAGTCAAACTCTTTCAGCTCTGTCTGTCAACATCTACCTTTCCTTCTTGCTGGAAGTTTGCCTACATTCAACCTGTTCCTAAAAAGGGTGACCGTTCTAATCCATCAAACCACCGTCCCATTGCTTTAATTTCCTGCCTATCTAAAGTTTTTTAATCTATCCTCAACAGAAAGATTCTCAAACATCTATCACTTCACAACCTTCTATCTGATCGCCAGTATGGGTTCTGTCAAGGCCGCTCTACTGGTGATTTTCTGGCTTTCCTTACTGAGTCTTGGTCATCCTCTTTTAGGCCCCGAGCACACTAGCGACTTTGTAGAGCCACAAGTGGCTGCGTTTTGTGGCGGGGATATTTTCTCCCATAGGTTCCCATTGTTTTCAAGCTTTGCCGATCACACTTGTGTCTGTGGCTCGCGACTGTGGCAAGCTGTCGCTCGTCCCCGCCACAAACAGCGCATTTTGTGGCGGCGTTTTGTGGCTGGCTGAGAGCACACTAGCGACCTCTGGCGACCACATGTGGCTGCTAATCAGTGATGCAGGAAACTTCGTAGAGGTGTGGTGTGGCGACCAAATGTGGCCGGGTATTCAAAACATAACCACATGTGGTCGCCACATGTGGTCGCAACTTGTGGCTCTAAAAAGTGGCTAGTGTGCTCTGGCCCGCCACTTTGCGCGGCCACTTGTGGTGCCACAGAGTGGCTAGTGTGCTCGGGGCCTTAGAGATTTTGATGAAACTTTTGCTGTTGCCTTGGACATATCAAAAGCTTTTGATAGTGTCTGGCACAAAGCTTAGATTTCCAAACTACCCTCCTACGGTTTCTATCCTTCTCTCTGTAATTTCATCTCAAGTTTCCTTTCTGACCGTTCTATTGCTGCTGTGGTAGACGGTCACTGTTCTTCTCCTAAATCTATTAACAGTGGTGTTCCTCAGGGTTCTGTCCTGTCACCCACTCTCTTCTTATTATTCATTAATGATCTTCTAAACCAAACTTCTTGTCCTATCCACTCCTACGCTGATGATACCACTCTGCACTTTTCCACGTCTTTTCATAGATGTCCAACCCTTCAGGGGGTAAGCATATCACACAGGAAAGCCACAGAACGCTTGACTTCTGATCTTTCTAAAATTCTGATTGGGACAGAGCAAACTTGGTATTGTTCAATGCCTCAAAAACTCAATTCCTCCATCTATCAACTCGACACAACCTTCCAGACAACTATCCCCTCTTCTTCAATGACACTCAACTGTCCCCCTCTTCTACACTGAACATCCTCGGTCTGTCCTTTACTTATAATCTGAACTGGAAACTTCACATCTCATCTCTAGCTAAAACAGCTTCTATGAAGTTAGGTGTTCTGAGACGTCTCCGCCAGTTTTTCTCACCCCCCCAGCTGCTAACTCTGTACAAGGGCCTTATCCATCCATGTATGGGGTATGCTTCACATGTCTGGGCGGGTTCCACTCATACTGCTCTTCTAGACAGGGTGGAATCAAAAAGCTTTTCGTCTCATCAACTCCTCTCCTCTAACTGACTGTCTTCAGCCTCTCTCTCACCGCTGCAATGTTGCATATCTAGCTGTCTTCTACCGCTATTTTCATGGTAACTGCTCTTCTGATCTTGCTAACTGCATGCCTCCCCTCCTTCCGCGGCCTCGCTGCACAAGACTTTCTTCTTTCTCTCACCCCTATTCTGTCCACCTCTCTAACACAAGAGTTAACCAGAATTCTCAATCATTCATCCCTTTCTCTGGTAAACTCTGGAACTCCCTGCCTGCTTCTGTATTTTCATCTTCCTATGACTTGGATTCCTTCAAGAGGGAGGTTTCAAGACACTTATTCAGCAATTTTTGACCACTGCTTTGACCCTTTTATGGGACTGGCATTTCAGTGGGCATTATTTTTTATTAGATTTTTGTTGCCCTTGGCCAGTGTCCTTCCTACATAAAAAAAAAAAAAAAAAAAACACCCTACTCGTATTCCTGACTGTCTTGGAGATAGGCCCAACATTCTAGACCTTTTCCTAACCTCTAATACTTCTGCTTATGCTGTTACCCTCTCTTCTCCATTGGGCTCCTCCGATCACAACCTTATATCTGTATCTTGTCCTATTGTTCCAATCCCTCCTCAGGATCCCCCTCAGTGGAGGTGCCTCTGGTGTTTTGCCTCTGCTAGTTGGGGGGGACTTAAGGAGGTATTTTGCAGATTTTCCTTGGAATGACTACAGCTTCCATGTCAGAAACCATCTCTGTATGCTGAGTGCATAACAGAGGAGATAGTATCTGGCATGGAGGTATACATTTCTCACTCTTTTTCTTGACCTAAGCCTTCCAATTCCAAACTTTGGTTTAGCGCAGCCTGTTCTCATGCTACACATGATAGAGAGGTGGCCCACAAAAGGCACTTGAGCCTTCCATCATCAGAATCTCATGCACTTTATATTTCTGCCCAGAACCATGCCAAGTCTGTTCTCCAACTAGCCAAAAACTCCTTCATTAATAGAAAGTGTCAAAATCTTTCAAGATCTAGTGAAAAAACATCTCCAATAACTTTGCTGCTTCTTTCCCTCCTTTATTTCAACCAGATGGCACCACTGCTATCACATCCATCTCTAAGGCTGAAATCTTTGCTCAATCCTTTGCTAAAAGCTCTATTTGAATGATTCAGGGCTTATTTTTCCCTTTCTTCCACCCTCTGACTACTTCATGCCATGTATTAAAATTCTTCGCAATGATGTTTTCCATGCCCTCACTGGCCTAAACCTTTGGAAAGCTTATGGACCAGATGGGGTCCCTCGTATTGTTCTCCAAAACTGCTTCTCCATGCTTGCACCTTGCCTAGTCAAACTCTTTCAACTCTGTCTGTCAACATCTACCTTTCCTTCTTGCTGGAAGTTTGCCTACATTCAGTCTGTTCCTAATCCCTCAAACTACTGTCCTGTTGCTTTGAATGTTTTTGAATCTATCCTCAACAGGAAGATTCTTAAACATGTCACTACTTCACAACCTTCTATCTGATCACCAGTATGGGTTCCGTCAAGGCCGCTCTACTGGTGATCTTCTGGTTTTCCTTACCAAGTCTTGGTCATCCTCTTTTAGAGATTTTGGTGAAACTTTTGCTGCTGCCTTAGACATATCAAAAGCTTTTGATAGAGTCTGGCACAAAGGTTTGATTTCCAAACTACCATCTGACGGCTCTATCCTTCCCTCTGGAACTTCATCTCAAGTTTCCTTTGTGACCATTTTATTGCTGATATGGTAGACAGTCACTGTTCTTCTCTTAAAATCTATTAACAGTGGTGTTCCTCTTCCTATTATTCATCAATGATCTTCTAAACCATACTTCTTTTCCTATCCACTCCTATGCTGATGATACCACCCTGCATTTTCCCATGTCTTTTCCTTGATGTCTAACCCTTTAGGAAGTAAACATTTCACACAGGGAAGCCATAGAACACCTGACTTCTGATCTCTCTAAAATTTCTGATTAGGGCAGACCAAACTTGGTATTGTTCAATGCCTCAAAAACTCAATTCCTCCATCTGTCAACTCAACACAACCTTCTAGATAACTATCCCCTCTTCTTCAGACACTCAACTGCCCCCTCTTCTACACTGAACATCCTCGGTCTGTCCTTTTCTTATAACTTAAACTGGAAACTTCACATCTCATATTTAGCTAAAACAGCTTCTATGAAGTTAGGCATTCTGAGATATCTTCAGTTTTTCTAAACCCCCAGCTGCTAACTCTGTACAAGGGCCTTATCTGTCTACATATGAAGTATATTTCACATGTCTGGGGGGGTTTCACTCATACTACTCTTTTAGACAGGGTGGAATCTAAAGCTTGTTGTGTCATCAACTCCTCTCCTCTAACTGACTGTCTTCAGCCTCTTTCTCACTGCTGGAATGTTGCAGCTATTGCTATCTTCTACCACTATTTTCATGCTAACTGCTCTTCTGATCTTGCTAACTACATGCCTCCCCTCCTCCCGGGGCCTTGCTGCACAAGATTTTCTTCTTTCTCTCACCCCTATTCTGTCCACCTCTTTAATTCAAGAGTTAATCAGTGTTCGCAATTATTCTTCTCTTTCTCTGGTAAACTCTGGAACTCCCTGCCTGCTTCTGTATTTCCACCTTCATAACTTGAACTCCATCAAGAGGGACGTTTCAAAACATACTTCAATTTTTGGTTACTGCTTCAAACCCTATTTGGGGACTGGCATCTCAGTAGGCTTTTTTTTTTTTTTATTGGATTTTTGTTGCCCTTTGCTGGTGTCCCTCCTACGTAAAAACATAAAAAGACATTCTGCTTCATTTACAGACATGTATCCAGTAAATCCGATGAATGGTCTGTAGGCCATATATATCTGTTAAATGTGGAAATCCACTATAACAAGGGTTTACTGCATATTAAATATAATAATAATGACCTTAAAACTGATCCCTGTGGCAACCCACTCATATTTTACGATTATTATGATCGAAATACAAGCACAGTTATCCTTAATGCATTGCTTTAATGACTGGTAGAGATGGAAATAAATAAGTAAATAAATAAATAAATAAATAAATAAATAAATAAATAAATAAATAAATAAATAAATAATCCAAATTTAGGAGAGGTACTTCTGGTTCTTGCTAAAGAAAAAAAAACCTGCAATTTTCATGAAAAATTCTGTAAAAATTTGAAAGTTAAAACTTACAGATTAAAATAAATATCATTCCTTTATCTTTATTATGGATGAAATTACCAATGTTCATCTTCAGATGTTATTTTCTCAAAATGGGGTTGGTAGTGCTTATAACATTCTCTAAACTGTGCCTCACATCACTGTTGATGTGTGCCAAATGCCGTTAACTGACTCTCATAGGGATTAGTTTATATGAATAAGTGTTTCCACAGTATTTCTGAAGGGTGTGATTACCCAACTCCTACTCTAACCTACGCTGTTATGTCATCTTCAGGGTGGAGGTGTGACAACCAACTACTCTAACATCCGCTGGACTCCTGTTATGCATTATGTCTCATTTATCTTCACTTGGGGCCTTGGTTCCTCACCTAAAGTGTTTTGTATCACTTGGCATCAATCACTTCCACATGAAGCAGCTAGGCTTCACTCAGGAGCCTTACAAGAAAGCCCAACACCCTGTCAAATCAGTCTCAACCCACACAGTGAAGGACTCTCACCTCTCGGTGTCTGAACCAACACTTACATGATTAACGACGCCCTCAATGACACCCCCCATTGCTGGAAGTATGTGGACGACTGCACCGTGGGCATAACAGTCTCCAACAAGAACCCGGACTACTTGCCACTGCAAGTAATTTTGGAGCGAATGCAGACGTGGACGGAGGAGAGCAGGATGACCATCAACCACAGCAAAACTGTGGTGATGCATTTCTGTACCTCCTCTGTACCAGTGCCCCCTCTCCAGCTCACAGTGGCCCCTTACTCCCCTCCGGGTGGTCTGATGTGTCAAGCTTCTTGGAGTCACAGTGGACAACCAGCTGACCTGGAAGCAGCATGTCGCCAGCACCATAAGATCCGCTACCTACAGGCTGTATGTGCTGTGCAGACTCAGGTTGCTGGGGACACTGACAGAGGAGTTAAGGAGGGTGTACCTCACTTTCATCCTCCCCAAACTCATGTATGCCTCCCCAGCGTGGTCCTCCTACCTCACAGACACTTAACAGCTATAGCTGGAGAGTGTGCAGGGTCATCCTTGGCCCTGCCTACACCACCTATGATGAAGCCCTGACCACCCTGAGTCTGTCCAGACTATCCATCAGGCACCGAGAGGCTCTGAAGAAGTTTGGAAGGGGACTTCTGCATCATCCACGTCTCAGACACATGCTGCCGCCTGACACACCTTGCCCGGTCTGTGCCACCAGGCACAACAACAAGATAATGCCCCTAAAGGTGCCGCGCACGGACCGGTACAGACTCAGTGCAATTCCCACCATGGTGTGAGCCATCAATCAATAGTATTTTGCTTCTAGATTAGACTTAGCTTTAGGATTAATGTTAAGTGTTTCCCCACCCCCTCTGTACATTTTCCGTTTGTAAACTGCCTAAAGAATAAACCATTTATTATTATTATTATTATTATTATTATTATTATTATTACTATTATTATTATTAATATTATTATTATTATTATTATTATTACAGAGCACATATGAGCAACACCTATACATGCAGCCTCATTTACAGTTGAAAGTGAAATGTTTTACGTGGTATTATGTGGTATTGTATCTGAAGTTCAGCTCAGAGTATCACTTTCCATGCTTGTCTCTACCACTTGTCTTTGTCTTAGATTAATGTTAAGGATCTATTTGTGTTATAAGTTATTTGTAATTTGGTAATGGTACTAATATACATATATATGATAAGTTATGCCATCTTTTCTTCCGTCACCCTTAAAGTAGCAGGGAGAGAGAGAGAGAGAGAGAGAGAGAGAGAGAGAGAGAGAGAGAGAGAGAGAGAGAGAGAGAGAGAGAGAGAGAGAGAGAGAGAGAGAGAGAGAGAGACTGAACACCATTATGTTGTGGTGTTTGGTATAGCAAGGGAGAATGTGCCTTCTTATGCTATGTTATGTTAAGACTAGAGTTATGAATTCCAGAAACAATAAGTGCATGTGACCTGACAGAACAACAACACATGTAGGTCAGTGATGCAGCACATCCAACACTTGTACCCTAACACAAGAGGAGGAGGATAATTTAAAAGAGGAGGAGGAGGAGGAGGAGGAAAAGGAGAAATTAATAAAATAACAAAACCAGACTAAAATCTCCACTACTCACCTATCCAATGGAAGTTTCTGCATTCGGACTCCCTCCCTCTTGGCCTTGGCGAGGGTCAGTGGTTCTCCTGAGGACTTGTCAACAATGCCACTGTAACGCCACCCCCCCCCTCCTCCGGTTCCCCCCTCCTCCCTCCTCCTCACCGGTCCGATCAGAGCTCTAATGAGACGAGGCAAAGATCTTCACGGTGAAGAAGAAAAAAGAAGAGGAAGAGAGAAGAGGTGAAGCACGCACACACAATAGAAAAAAAGAAAACATTTTTGATTGGTAATGGTTCTCGCCTTCATCGTCATGGCCAGAGGGTAGGGAGAGGTTAATGATCACACAGTACCTACAGTGTGGCTTAATTATGAGGAACGAAAAATATAAAAATAGCAAAAATAATTACATGAATAATACTGATGGGATTCTTTGGGTTGACTGACCCACTATGACACTTGAAATTCTGGTATGGCATATACACTTACATTCCGTTACTTAACACTACGAATACACAAGAAAATAATTACTTTTATAACTCCTCAAGAGTACCATTGATTCTGGGCACCGTTATATCCCTAAATAGCGTCACAGCCTTCATCCATCACTTCTCTACGGCAACAATATTGCCCACAACACATTCACAGTAGACTATATTTGACTAAAGAAACATTACATGGCTAACACTTTCCCAAGACTCTGTGGCCTGTCTCCACGTGGGACAAACACCGGCTATTTTATCTGTTGCCAGAGGGAAGGGAGACGCCATTCTGTCAACACGTACAGTCACTATATCTTCACTAGAGACATGAATAATAAACATGAACACAGTAATATTCACTTCTAAATAAAAGAAAAATTAAATATTTCAGAGCTACGAGACCCACCTGTTGCCAGAGGGAAGGGAGACGCCATTCTGTACTCTCCCCCTCAACACCCCCAGGCCTCTGAAGTTATTGGAACCTTAGCTAGTTCTCTCTCTCTCTTCTTTCACAAATAATTTTACTGAACCGTGAGTTTAAATAAAAATGCAGGAATAATTGGCTAGCAAGGTGAGCATATAGGCTGGACATTAGTTGAAGTTAATAATTGAATTTTAAATTACTAACATATTTTATAAGCTAGGGAATGACACCTTATGAGTTACTGGTAGGCTGACGCAACATGATGTAATCCTATTATTCGTATTACCACTGATTAGAGAAAACCACAGTTGAAATAAGTAAAGACTATTTATAACAAATGTTTCAAGACTTTTAAATCACTCCCACGAATACACGCCTTATAAATATACTTTTTCATATAATCACTAAACCTTTAATTACCGCTATTATCCTCCTCTTCACCGCAAGCTACAAAAGAAAACAATTATTGGGGAGACTCAAAGAAACACAGAAATAATAAAAAGGAGCGTTACACCACCAATAATGTAAACAGCATTGTGGTCATACACCAGCAGCTCCTCTTGACAGTGAGGTGTTAAATAGACCAGCTGTTCTTTGGGGTATTTTTGCAGATAACTCTTGGGATTGATTATCAAGGGATACTCTGGCTGTTGTGATTGAGAAAAAATGCAATACAAAAAGAAAAAAATAAATACAAAGAAACAATATGCAACCATGATAGATGCAGTGAATATAAGAGAGAGAGAGAGAGAGAGAGAGAGAGAGAGAGAGAGAGAGAGAGAGAGAGAGAGAGAGAGAGAGAGAGAGAGAGAGACTAAAGAATGCAAAAAAAGGAATGGAAGGACAAGAAAATGCAATAAGATACCTCTTTTAAATGGAACTCTTAAAAACCAGCATTAGATATATGAATGAACAGATAATAGATAAAATAATGTTAACAATAATAATAATAATAATGACACTACTACTACTACTACTATTACATATACAGATTAAGCATCAATACTTCAGCATACTTTTTTTTTTTTTTTTAAACAAATATTTACAGAAAGGCTTAAAATTCCACGTTGAGTGTGGAATTATTTAAAAAGCCTATGATAGTATTTTTACAGGAACAACACTATACATGCTTAACATAAAGATTATAATGTTAATACAATAAAATAATAAAAATTTAAAGCGCCAGTGGGGACAGGTGCGTGCTACGCCAGCTGTGGGCTGCCAGCTTCACCTGGTGCGTGGACATGTCCTGCACTTGGGGCGTGGCCGCCGTGAACATGTTCCACAGCCGCGAAGTCCTGGCTGTGTAGGTGCGCTGGTGTTGGCTAGAGCGAGATCGAGGCACCTTCACTAGCTCGTCGCTACTGGCTGCAACTCTGGTGCACCTCTGTACTGTGTGTGGCAGCAGCCTCAGGGGGTCAAGGTGAGGGACCCTCTGCACCTGAGTTTTGTGGCACACCACTAGTGCCGACACGTCCCGGCGGTGCTCCAGTGACGTTACTGGTGGTGGGTGCTGTTGGTCCTCATCGGTGGCCACCAAGCGCAGGGCTCGCCGCTGCACAGCATCCAGTCTCTGCATGTGGGTGGCGGCGCTCGACATCCAGGACAGGGCACCGTACTCCATACATGGGCGTATCTGTGCCCTGTATAGCGTGAGGATGCCCCGTGGGTCGAGGGTGTTCGCCATCCTACGCAGGGCAGAGACTCGGAGAGAGGTCTGGCGGGCGACGACACTGATGTGGTGATCGAAGCGTAGGCCGCGGTCCACAGACACGCCCAGGATCTTGATATAATCCTGAAGTGGCAGGCTCTTGCCTCCAAAACGCAGCTGTCCTGAGACTGCGTGTGAAGCACCTGGGGACCGCGAGACTTGGTTCCAGAACCATCCTGAATTAGCTGTTTTCCCAGATTAACCAAAATTTATCCATTGACACCTCTAATACACTTCCCAATACATCTGAAAAGACCTAAATGGTGTGCCAAAGAATGTTTTCAAATAAAATGAAACAGCTAAATGTAAATTAAACACAAGCATACAGGAAATGTGAAACAAGCCTGATGAATTTGCTGATGTATTCTCCTCAATCACCAATTATTTTCCTCCACAAACCTCAAGCAATGAAATACCTTGGCACTTCTGGAATCTCTGCAAATATCCCTGAGTACACTCAGTGATGTTCTACACCAAACTCTATAAAATCCCTTAACTTATTCATCATCAAATCAGATATATCCACGCCATCACTGTCATTACTCAATCATGATCTGTAATCTTTTTGTCTTTCATTGTTTTTGTATGCATATGTTTCTTTGAATCATTGTCAGCAAAGAGCTGCTTCAACTTTTCCTGCTGCTCGTCTACATCATACCCAACTGATGATCTTGTGCCATAAGCTTCACACAGGTGATAGACACAAACACCACAGTCCAGCTTTTTGCAACACTTCCACTTTCCTTTCATCATTATTGTGTTATGTTTATATTTCGTGACACAACTTCCATTTCCTTCTCCTTTTGAAGTCACAGCTAGTGTGAAATTTGGACCAGAAATAAAAATCAGAGGAAAACAACTTTTTTGATCAGCGCTGGTTAAACACACACACACACACACACACACACACACACACAATGGTATGGAAAATGTGGACAAAGAAGGTTTTATAACTTTAGACACTCAGAGTACAAGGAGACACAGTAAGAAGTTGAAGAAAGTTAACTGTAGAAGAGACATCAAGAAGTATAGTTTTCCTCACAGAAGATGTTGTCAATGCCATAACTGTCCATGCTTTTAAGACCAAACTGGATAGATATAGAGACGGGATACTATGAGATTACTCCCCTCCCATAAACTACAACTAGGTAAATACAATTAGGTAAACACACACACACACACACACACGGAGATGGCAGAACTGACAGGACGTGTTTCCTAGTGCTTTGCATATAGAATGTTTGAAAAACACAAATTGCTCACGGTGGAACAAGATATGTTGTGAAGACACAGGAATATCTAGTGGTAAGTAGGGAGGGGAGAAACAGTACACGAGTATAGTTATCCCATCTCTAGAGGAAAAAAAATGGCGGAGAGCAGCACCCTAAAAGAATGGGGGTCCTTTGAAGGTTTTACTGATGAAGAAAGATTTACTGGTAAAAAAAGATTTACAGGTGAAGAAAGAGAACTAATATATAGAATGTAGTGTAGAAAAATTTGGTAAATGGAAGATATGATGGACAAGTCATTGGAGAGAATAAAGACACTGGAGGCACACCAGGAGAAAGGTAAGGAGTTGGTGACTATTACAGCAAAGTTGATGAAAATGGAAGATAAAAATGAGAAGTTAAAGGTGGAAAATGACTGTTTAAAGAAGCAAATAAAGGAAAAAGTTGAAACTGTTCAAAAAGGAAATGAGGAAATGAAGGCAAGTGTAAAGGAAGTGGAAATGATGCCAAATACGTGGTTAAATGAATGTAAATTTCAAGAATCACAAAAGAAAATAATAGAACAAGAAAGTGACAAACAAAACCTGAGACAGAAAGTGGTAAATGTTATTAAAGAAGAGAAAAAATTGGTGAGAGATACTGTAGAAAAATATAAACAAGCAATTATTTGGTATAAAGGAAGAGAAAATAGTAGGCAGAATTCAAAGAGAAAAAAGGAAAAGAACCTGTTCAATAAGTTACTGAAGAAAGTGATGGATGAGGACAGTCAGATAGTAAAGCAAGTGGAAGAGTTCCATAGAATTGGGAAATATGAAGAAGAAAAAATGAGACCCATAAGAATAAGGTTTGCAACACAGGCACAAGCAGAAGTAGTAATTAATGGGTCTTGGAGGTCATCTGGAGATGAAGAATATAGGAATTTATGGATAAAAAAGGATATGGATGAGACTGAAAGGTTGAGGCAAAAGGAGCTGGTAAATGAGGCTAAACAAAAATATTAACAATGAACGGAGGAGGAGAAGTTTTCTGGAGAGAGAGAGAGATATAAGAATAAAGAAATGGTACATCAAACAGTAAGTAAAGTATGTTATACTAATGTAAATGGATTAATGTCAACAAAGATGGAGTTAAATGAGTTATTAAACAGAACTGTACTGGATGTTGCTGTATTATGAGGCAAAATGGAAAAATGAATGGGGAACTCCTGACATTGGTGATGATAAATATGATTTATGGATGAAAAATAGAAGTGACAAGGGGAGGGGGAGTGATCATTCTAACTAAAAAATGTGTTAAAATGGAAAGGAAAGGGTAATAAAAAGTGAAGACAAGTCTGAAATTCTACAAGTGATGATTACAAGTGGAAATGGAAAGATAATGAATTATGTAGGAATGTATGTGCCACCTATGACCAATGCTTGGTAAAAAGAACAAGAAGAGATGTTGGTAGATGTGTTAAAAGATCTTGAAAAGATAGTGATGGAAAGTAGTGATATAGTTAGTGTTGGTGATTATAACTGTAAGGAGATAAATTGGGAGACATTGACAACTACTGGAAGTGAAAATTCATGGAGTAATAGACTGTTAAACTGGGCAGTGGAAAACTTAATGACTCATTGGGTTGATTGTGATACCAGATTTGGTGGATGAGATAAACCATCAAGACTTGATCTAGTGTTTTACCAAGGACATGGAAATTATTGAAACTATACACTATGATAGCCCTTTAGGTAAAAATGATCATGTGTTGATGGAATTTAACTTGAAAAGTGAAAATGTAATAATTGATGAAAATTACAAGGTAAAAAGATTTAAATATAGTAAAGCTGACTTTGAAAAATTAAGAAAATACTTAGTTGCTGTGGATTGGAAACACTTTGAAGACACAAAAGTTGTTCGGAAAAAAATGGGATTAATTAATAAGGGTATATAATTCTGCTATGGAGAAATTTGTACCTAGAGGAGGAGTAAGATGTAGAAAGGGTAAAGAATGGTTCAATACAAAATGCATAGAGGCTAGAAATTGTAAGCTAAATGCTTGGAACAGATGGAAGAAGAGAAAAACTGAGAGCAGATGGAATACATTAATGCTAGAAATAAGTACATTGAGATAATAAGAATGGAGAGAAGAAACTATGAAAGAGATATAATAGATAAGTGTATAAATGAACCCAAACTGTTCTTTAGACATATTAATGGGAAGATGAAGAAGGAAGGTGTATCAAGATTGAAAGCTGAAGGAAAAATCTATGAGGATGGAGGAGGTTATGAACAATAGTTTCAGATCAGTATTTACTGTGGAAGGGGAGTTTGATACTGGAAGGGATAAGTTGGTGAGGAATATACTAAGTACAGTCCCAGTCAATTATGAGAAAATACTTAAGATGATGGAAGAATTTGAAGTAAATAAAGCAACTGGTCCAGATGGAGTATCAAACTGGATATTGATGGTATGATAAAATTCACAATCTAGTGGTAACATCACTATCACAGGAAAGAGTACCAAAAGACTGGAACAGAGCAAATATTACACCAATATTCAAAGGAGGAAATAAGGAAAACCCATTAAATTATGGACCAGTGTCTTTGACTAGTTTTGTAGGAAAAATATGTGAAAGAACAATAAAGGAAAGATGGATGGAACACTTGGAAAAAAAATAAAGTTTTGGTAAATTGTCAATTTGGATTTAGGAGGGGAAGATAATACTCCATAAACTTATTGTACTTTTATTCAAGGGTAATCAATATTGTGCAGGAGAGAGACAGATGGGTGGATGGTGTCTATTTAAACTTGAAGATACTGTCTGACAAAGTACCATACCGAAGATTGCTATGGAAGATATAAAATTATGGAAAAATTGGAGGAAGACTGCTGGAGTGGATGGATGACTATCTGGATGATAGAAAGATGAGAACTGTAATACAAGACCAGAATTCATCCTGGCTGAAAGCAACTAGTGGTGTCCCACAGGGGTCAGTGTTGGGATCAATAATGTTTGTAATATATGTGAATGATATAAATGAAGAAATAGACAGTTATATGAATTTATTTGCAGATGATGCCAAGCTGATGAGAAGGGTAGAAAATGTAAATGACTGTATGGTACTGCAAGATGATTTAAATAAGATAAATAGATGGAGTAAATCTTGGCAAATGGAATTCAATTTAAGTAAATGTAAAGTAATGGAGTTGATAAGAGAAAGAAAAGAATACAATATTATTACGAGATGGGTAGTGTGAAGTTACAGAAATCAAAAAAGGAAGTGGATCTGGGAGTAACAGTTACTGAGAACTTGGTTCTGGACAGACACATTGATAAATTTACTGGAGGGATGATGAATTTGTTAAAAAGAATAAGAATGGCATTCACATAATTATTTAGATGAAGGAATGATAAAAAAAGTTGTTGATTTCCATGATAAGACTAAGACTGGAATATGCGGCAGTGGTGTGGTCTCCTCATATAAAGAGGAATATTATAAAATTAGAAAGAGTACAAAGATGGTTCCGTAGTTAAGTCAACCTATGAAGAGATTAAGAATGTTGGAAACTCCTACGCCTTGAAAATACGAGAGAAAGAGAGAGAGGGGATTTAATAAACATCTATAGAATGATAAATGGTATGGAAAAAGTGAACAAAGAATGTTTTATAAATTTAGATACACAGAGTACAAGGGGACACAGTAAGAAGTTGAAGAAAGTTAACTGTAGAAGAGATATCAAAAGATATCTTTTCCTCACAGAAGTGTGAAGAAATGGAATGAACTCAGTGAAGACATTGTCAATTCTGTAACTGTCAGTGCTTTTAAGACCAAACTGGATAGATATAGAGATGGGATACTATGAGATTACTCCCCTCCCATAAACCACAACTAGGTAAATACACACACACACACACACACACACACACACACACACACACACACACACACACACACAGAGGAGGAAATGAGACTGCATGGGGAGAAAGATTTCTGAAGCTATGGAAAACACAATGATGCAATGGGTGACTGAAAATACAAGATATACGGGAGATGATGAACCAACAAGACTTTACCTAATATTAACAAAAGGAATCAACTTAACTAAAGAATTAAGATATGTGTGCCCCATGGGAAAAAGTGACCAAGTAATGATAGAAATTGAGACTGATAATGATGTCAGTGAAGAGGATGAATCATGCAAAGAAAACGGGAGAAACTATGGGAAAGCAAATATAGATGATCTTAAGAAACTTTAGGAAGAAATGCACTAGGAAAAGCTGAAAAGGGCAAATTAATAAATATGACATTTTTATGGAACTATATAAGACAGGAGTGAATAAGTAGGTCCCACTATATAAACCTAAAGGTAAAGGAAAACAGGTGAGGTTCAGTGCAAAATGTGCCAAAAAAAAAAAGATAGAAATCAAATGAAATCCAAACCAAAAAATAAAGATTTTATGATAGCAAGAAATTAATATTTGAAAATAAGGAGAGAGGAAGAGAAAGGATATGAAAAGATATAGTTGAAAAGTGCAAGGATGAACCAAAACTATTCTACAAATTCATAAATGGAAAAATTAAACAAAAAGAAAACGTAGAAAGATTGAAGGATGGAAATGAAACATATGAAGACCCAAAAGACAAGAGTGAATTGCAAAACAAAAAAGTTTCAGCAAATTTTTCACAGAAGAATCAGAATTTAAAGAACCACAAGATGAGAAGAACAAAAAAGAAAATGTGGGAAATTACAGTAATCAAAGAAGTTCATAAAATGATGGAGGAACTGAAAGGAAGAAAAGCAACAGGACCAGATGGAGTAGCAGGTTTCATTTTAAAAGAGTGCAGGAAACAATTAATCAAACCAGTATATGATATAATAAAGTGTTCATTATCAATTGGAAGAGTGCCCAAGGACTGGAAGAGAGCAAACATAGTGTCAATTTATAAAATGGAAAGAAAGAAGAACCACTAAACTATAGACCAGTATTGATGACAAGCATAGTATGTAAGATCTGTGAAAAAGTGATAAAGAGGCAGTGGACAAACTTTCTAGAAAAACATGATATAACAACAGAAAAACAGTATGTTTTTAGACAAAAGCAATCATATGCAACAAATTTGATGACCTTCTATTCAAGAGTGACTGATATAACATAGGGATGGATGGGTAAACTGTGTGTATTCAGATAAAAAAAAAAGTTTTTGACAAAGTTCCCCACAATTGGTTACTATGGAAGTTAGAAAATACAGGAGGATTAAATGGAAAAATAAAAAAAAAACTGGATGGGAAGTTACTTAAAGGGAAGAGAAACAAGAATGGTAGTAAAAGATGTGAAATCAAAATGGAGAAAAGTAGATAGTGGAGCACAACAAGGATCAGTGCTGGCACCAATACTTTTCCTGATCTACATAAATGATGTGCCTGAAGGAGTAAAGAGTTACATGAGTTTGTTTGCCAATGATGCAAAATTACAAAGACATATAAGAAACAACAAAGACTGAAATTCTACAAGAGGACTTGAATAAAATCTGGGACTGGAGTAAGTAATGGGAGATGAAATTTAATGTGAAAAAATGTCATGTAATGGAAATGGGAAAAAAGCGAAAAGAGACCAAAATGGATGTATAAAATGGGAAATGAAGAAATAATAAAAGTACAGGAAGAGAAAGGATAGTCAACAGTTTGAGAAACATGTAAAAAAGATCATCAGAGATACACATAAAATGCTGAGAAATAATGAACAGCATTCCACTACATGGATAAAGTTAAGGCAGGTTCACACTTGGCAATTCACTGCTGGATTGCCACCCACCACAAGCTAGCAATACAACCTCCCAGCTGGATGTATGTTCATACAGGCAGCTGGGAAGGGGCTGCTGGTTGACAGGAAATAAATATAAACAAACAACAACTCAGCAAGATGTCTTCCTCCAGTGATGCCGAAGTGATAATTGCATTTCTTTTGGTGTACTGGAAACTAAAATGGAAAAGAAAACATCTGTGGACACGTCCCTGGCTGAATAAAAGTATCTACTACACTCTCTGGCTTGAGCTGAGCATGAAAGACCCAAACACCATCATGAGACAGTGGATACACCTCAACAAGGAGCAGTACCATGGTTTCCTGCAGTTTGTGACTCCCCTTATCAAGAAGGATGATACCCACATGAGGGATGCAGTGGCCCCTGGTGAATGCCTGACACTTACATTGAGTTATCTAGCAAGAGGTACGGGAGAGAGATTGGTAATTATTAAAAACTTAGCTCCATCTGTAGCGATTGCTACTCATATATATATATATATATATATATATATATATATATATATATATATATATATATATATATATATATATATATATATATATATATATATATATATATATATATATATATATATCATGTTTCAGGTCCCAGAGATGATGTTGGTCCCTCACTAGCTCCAGCATTAACTTTTCTGCCTCTGGACACTACATCTTCCACAACTCTTCCCAAGGACACAATGTAAACAAAGCAGTGCATGGCTAGACAAGACCAACCTGTCAGTCTTGTTGGCACGGCTGGCAATTCCAGCTGCCAGACACCAGAAGTCTAGCAGGTGGGCCAATGTGGCTTGCGGCGGCTGACAATTCAGCAGCGAATTGCCAAGTGTGAATCCCCCTTTATGATGAGAAAGATAATTACCACTATAATTAGACCAAAGCTGGAATATGCTGAATCATTGTGGTCACCAGACCTGGAAGAATTAATATATGAAGACAGGTTAAAGGAAATGAATTTGCTAACAATGGAACAAAGAAGAGAACAGGGAGATTTAATAATGATTTATAAATTGTGGAATAGAGTGAAAAAATTGATAATGAGAAACTACTGGTATGAGAAGTATAAAATACCAGATACACATAAGACTACAGCAAAAAAAATAAGAAAAGGGAGATGCTTGAATAACATAAAGAAATATAGTTTCCCACAGAGAAATATATAAGTTTGGAACAAGCTAAGTGAAGATGTAGTATTGGCAACGAGTGTGCACAAGTTAAAGGAAAACCTGGACAAGTGTAGATATGGAGATGGGACCAGATGAGCATAGCTCAGGCCCTGTAAACTACAACTAGGTAAATACAACTAGGTAATGCACATGTGTATACACACACACACACACACACACACACACACACACACACACACACACACACACACACACACACACACACACACAGTAAAGACTTAAAAGTAAAAAAAAGTTGAATTAGTAG
Organism: Scylla paramamosain; assembly: GCF_035594125.1. NCBI lineage: Eukaryota > Metazoa > Arthropoda > Malacostraca > Decapoda > Portunidae > Scylla > Scylla paramamosain. The sequence continues at coordinate 1,524,590 of NC_087169.1, forward strand.
CTATTGAGGTATTAACAAAAGGAGGAAAAATAATGATAGCACCAATATATATGCCTCCAAGGACAAGAGTTTAGGAGATGGAAGAGTACAATGAGTTAGAAGACCTAACTGAGGAAACCATAAAAGTTATGCTTCAAAATATAGAAGACAAATCCAAAAGAATAATATTAACTAGAGATTTTAACAGTGATATAGACTGGAGTAAATGCAAAGTAAAAAAAAAATTCATAATACCAATGGAATGGAATGGAATGAACCAAAAAGACAGCTTAATTATAAAAAAGGAGATTAGGAAGAACTATGAAAATATTTTGATTCAATAAATTGGGGAGAAAAACTGGATATAAAATGATCAGTACTCAAAGTTTTGTGAAATTTACAATGAAGGAGTTAGAAGATACATCCCTTACAAAAAGACAAAGACAATAATGAGTGGTTGGATGGTAATTGCATTGTTGCAAGAAAGAGGAGAGATTTGTTGTGGAACAGATACAAAAGACATAAAGATTAAAGAGACTATGAGAGACACAAAAGTGCAAAGAACGAATATACACCGAAGAAAAGAGAAGCAGAAATTGAATATCAAAAGGACACAGTAAACAAATGTAAAGACAAACCCAAGCTATTCTATAGTTATGTTAAAAGCAACACTAAAGTGAAAGACAGAATTCAGTGGCTGACATATGAAGAAAAAAAATATTATACTGAGTAAGAAATGTGTGAGATACTGAATAAGAAATTCCAGTCAGTATTTAAAAATGAAAAAAAAACATTTCTGGAAGAGCAAAAATAGAGATCCAGAAAAAGAAACATTGGATAACTTAGTAATAAGTTGTGAAGAAATAAAAGCTGAGATGGAAGCATTGGACAAAAACAAAGCTATGAGTCATAATGGCATTTCCTGCTGGGTATTGAAGGAATGTGTAAAAGAATTAAGTAAGGCACTAAACATATTAATGCAAGATTCCCTAATTCAAGGGAAGCTGCCAGAAAGCTGGAAAAAAGGAGACAGAGTACCACTATTTAAGAAAGAAAACAGACAGAACCCTCTCAACTATAGGCCAGTTTCTCTAACAAGTGTAATATGCAAAGTCATGGATAGAATAGTAAGGAAGAACTGGGTAGATCACATACAAGGTAGGTAACAAATTACTATCAAACAAACAATTTAGTTTCAGAAAAGAAAATCCTGTGTATCAAACTTGTTAAGCTATTAAACCAAAATATCTAAAAAACTACAAGAAAGAGATGGATGGGTTGATAGTATTTACTTGGATAAAAAAAAAAAAAAAAAAAACTTTGACAGGGTTCCTCATCAGAGGCTTATCTGGAAATTAAAAATCTACGGAGGTGTTCAAGGAAATTTATTAAAATGGATGGAAATTTTTTTAAAAGAGAGGAAAATGAGAACATTGAGGTAAATACTCTACTTGGAAGGATATAAGTAGTGGAGTTCCGCAAGGCTCTGTATTAGCATTGATTATGTTCTGATTATGTAAATGATATGCTTGAGGTAATTGCAGAAGGGAGCTATGTGAACATGTTTACTGATGATGCAAAATTCAAAGAACTAAAAAATTAAGACTGCTGTAGAGACTTGCAAGATGACGTTAATAAGTTCAATGAACAAGTGATAAATGGCAAAAGGAATTTAATGCATATAAATATCATGTTCCGAATTCTGGGAGAAGTGAGTCACAACCAGAATGGAAATATAAATTAGAAAATAAAAAATTAAGAGTCTGAGAAAGAGAGAGATTTAGACATGAGAATAAATAATAAGCTAACTTCAGATAATCATATAAATGATAAGGTGAGAAATATGTATGTCCTGTTGCCAAATATGAGAACAGCATTCACATAAACAGATGAAGAGATGAAAAGAAATTTATAACATCATTCATAAGATCCACATTAGATATGCAGTGGTGGTATGGAACCTACACTTAAAAAAACATATCTCCAAACTGGAGAAAGTTCAAAGGGCAGCATCAAGAATGGTGCCATCCCTTAGAGGGTTAAGCTATGAAGAAAGAAGGATAAGAGGTGAAATGATCGTGATGTATAAATGTTTGACAGAAAAAGAAAATATTGATGCAACAAATTTGATTACAAGATGAAACATTTTTTTTTTTTTTTATGTAGGAAGGATACTGGCCAAGGGCAACAAAAATCTAATAAAAAAAAATAAATGCCCACTGAAATGCCAGTCCCATAAAAGGGTCAAAGCAGTGGTCAAAAATTGGTGGATAAGTGTCTTGAAACCTCCCTCTTGAAGGAATTCAAGTCGTAGGAAGGTGGAAATACAGAAGCAGGCAGGGAGTTCCAGAGTTTACCAGAGAAAGGGATGAATGATTGAGAATACTGGTTAACTCTTGCATTAGAGAGGTGGACAGAATAGGGGTGAGAGAAAGAGAAAGTCTTGTGCAGCGAGGCCGCGGAAGGAGGGGAGGCATGCAGTTAGCAAGATCAGAAGAGCAGTTAGCATGAAAATAGCGGTAGAAGACAGCTAGATATGCAACATTGCGGCAGTGAGAGAGAGGCTGAAGACAGTCAGTTAGAGGAGAGGAGTTGATGAAACGAAAAGCTTTTGATTCCACCCTGTCTAGAAGAGCAGTATGAGTGGAACCCCCCCCAGACATGTGAAGCATACTCCATACATGGACGGATAAGGCCCTTGTACAGAGTTAGCAGCTGGGGGGGTGAGAAAAACTGGCGGAGACGTCTCAGAACACCTAACTTCATAGAAGCTGTTTTAGCTAGAGATGAGATGTGAAGTTTCCAGTTCAGATTATAAGTAAAGGACAGACCGAGGATGTTCAGTGTAGAAGAGGGGGACAGTTGAGTGTCATTGAAGAAGAGGGGATAGTTGTCTGGAAGGTTGTGTCGAGTTGATAGATGGAGGAATTGAGTTTTTGAGGCATTGAACAATACCAAGTTTGCTCTGCCCCAATCAGTAATTTTAGAAAGATCAGAAGTCAGGCGTTCTGTGGCTTCCCTGCGTGATATGTTTACCTCCTGAAGGGTTGGACGTCTATGAAAAGACGTGGAAAAGTGCAGGGTGGTATCATCAGCGTAGGAGTGGATAGGACAAGAAGTTTGGTTTAGAAGATTATTAATGAATAATAAGAAGAGAGTGGATGACAGGACAGAACCCTGAGGAACACCACTGTTAATAGATTTAGGAGAAGAACAGTGACCATCTACCACAGCAGCAATAGAACGGTCAGAAAGGAAACTTGAGATGAAGTTACAGAGAGAAGGATAGAAACTGTAGGAGGGTAGTTTGGAAATCAAAGCTTTGTGCCAGACTCTATCAAAGGCTTTTGATATGTCCAAGGCAACAGCAAAAGTTTCACCAAAATCTCTAAAAGAGGATGACCAAGACTCAGTAAGGAAAGCCAGAAGATCACCAGTAGAGTGGCCTTGACGGAACCCATACTGGCGATCAGATAGAAGGTTGTGAAGTGATAGATGTTTAAGAAACTTCCTGTTGAGGATAGATTCAAAAACTTTAGATAAGCAGGAAATTAAAGCAATAGGACGGTAGTTTGAGGGATTAGAGCGGTCACCCTTTTTAGGAACAGGTTGAATGTAGGCAAACTTCCAGCAAGAAGGAAAGGTAGATGTTGACAGACAGAGCTGAAAGAGTTTGACTAGGCAAGGTGCAAGCACGGAGGCACAGTTTCGGAGAACAATAGGAGGGACCCCATCAGGTCCATAAGCCTTCCGAGGGTTTAGGCCAGCGAGGGCATGGAAAACATCATTGCGAAGAATTTTAATAGGTGGCATGAAGTAGTCAGAGGGTGGAGGAGAGGGAGGAACAAGCCCAGAATCGTCCAAGGTAGAGTTTTTAGCAAAGGTTTGAGTGAAGAGTTCAGCTTTAGAAATAGATGTGATAGCAGTGGTGCCATCTGGTTGAAGTAAACTTGGATTTAAGTAATAAATCCTCCCACTGTCCAAAGATGTCTTATATCTCTCACAAAGCAGTGTTGTTTATTACCTCCTGGACAGCAGGCCTTGTCAGGGCCTGAGGAAGGAGTAAAGTTCCACTACATAGCTTTTCACTTAAGTATTCTGCAGCTAAGCAGCATCAGCCAACAGTGGCATTTAACACAACGAGCTCACTAACAAGGGAAATGACTACAGAAAAGTGCTAACAAACACACAGGAGGGTAATTCACCGCTCACTGTACAAGAACTCGGCTTGCACACACACACAGCCGAGGAGTAACTTCCCTGGATATGGAGACTCCTATACTATGTAAGTAGGCCGGGGCATATGGCAAGTAATGACTCACTTATTTCCTTAAAGCAACTGACCCAACTAACTGTAATCTTGCCTTAGTCTCAGCCAGATATTATTGCCCATCTCAATACATCTGCTCTAAGTGCTGGATAGTGACTGACTGTGTGAAAATGTGCCAAAATGCTCCCACTTTGCTGCTATGTGGGAGGGGTTAGAGGAGGCAACAAGGAAGGGGGGGGAGTGGCAACATACATACATACATACATACATACATAAACCCACCTGCTTGCTTCTCTGTAACCTGTGTGGGTTTATATGAATAAGACATTTCACTTCTGAAAATGCTAATGATTAAACTAAGGGGACTAGATGAATACTGATTACTTTATTGTCAAGAGCAACTCTTCTACTAAATACTGGGTGAGACTTAAATTGAATGGACAAGGGGAAATAAGGAAATTTATGTGGGGAATATGAGTGATTGTACAGATAAATAATATACTAGAGCTTCAGGCTGCGTAGGCTATGTGTCAGAGACACATCCAAGTCTCATCCCCAGCCTCTCTCCCTCTTCCCTTCCATCATTATTCTTTTCTCATTCATACTTACTTCTTTCTTTGTTTTACATTGCCTTATATCACTGCACACAACAACTGATTCACCAAAAAATTGAAGCACTTACATCAGAAATTATATTTTTAATGAATTTAACTTTCACTACCATCAGGTGTCATATCCAGAATTGCCATGCCCACTAAAATTTGAGGCTTCTACATTGAACACAACTACAATAAGCCATAAAATCTAACAATGTATTATATATCAAAAGAAGCAAAATTTAACATATGTCCTTGTTATATCAACAAACCTCAAAATAAGAATGTTCTTTTCATTACATAACCTACGAACACTATACTCACTTCACTCCTCATCCAAACTGGCAGGTAAGAGTGGATAGTATTATTCCTCCTCAACCTGATAAAGAACATACATTGACTCAGCTGTTTTGATGCAATGGGTGGTGGTGAGGAAGACAGTGAGTAATGACAGAATGATTGTGATGCACCAGACCACAGGTGGGGACATGGGAGATGAAGAGGGAGATGGTGAGTGAGCACAGGATGAAGAATGAGGAGGGCCAGGTAATAGTGATGATGGTGAGTGGTGAGGGGATGAATGTGATGGGCCAGGTAGTGATGAGGGAGAAGGATGAGGAGATGAAGGCAGGATGGCTGATAAAGGAATGGGGAGAACATGATTGTGATATGAAGAGCTGGGCAGTGGTGAACATGTGCATAATGGTGAAGCATATAGCAAGGAGAGGAAAGCTGATGTTGTGAGGAAAGCTGATGTGGTAAGAAAGGTTGTTGTGGAGAGAAAGGCTTGTGGAAAGGAGGGTTGTTGTGGTGAGGAAGGCTTGTGGAAAGGAAGGTTGTTGTGGTGAGGAAGGTTGTTGTGGTGAGGAGTATTCTTGGGGAGAGGAAGGTTGTTTTGGTAAGGATGGTTGTTGTGGAGAGGAAGGTTGTTATGGAGAGGAGGGTTGTTGTGGCGAGGAAGGTTGTTGTGGTGAGAAAGGTTGCTGTGGTGAGGAAAGGTGGCATCACACAGGGCAAACTCCTCCCAACATGTTGGCTGTTTTTGTTGGTGATACCACGAACCCAATAAGTTTGGCATCTCACAGGGACAGGACTCTTGTTTTGATACCTGGTCATTCCATAACAACAAACCCGAATTAGTGTCTCTTCAGCCACTTTATTTTCCCTTAATCATTCCAAAATTATATGTTAATATATATGAATGCATGTTTTTTTGAATGGCTTTCAATATGATGATGGAACAACAACACTGCATATCTTTCAATCCACTTGGCAACACATACAGGCCATGCAGCACTGTCTCCACACACTGTGCCCTGCTGGCCATGGTCAGATCTGGTCAGATCACTCAGGAGTTGAGGTGGCAACAGAGAGAGCAGGTACAGCCAACAGCCCAAGTATCAATTTGAATGGTCTGAATCCACTACAGCTGTTAATTTGTGCCAAGCTTTCACTTAGCACAGGACTCCATTATGACACATCTTGCTAACTGTAGTTGTCAAATAAGGACTATAAATAAATTAACATGAGGCAATCAAATCACAATCATACAATCACATAAGTATTTCAATTTTTGTGTTTTTGTTTTGTAGTTGCCAATTTGTCTCATAAAGTACAATAGTTCACTCGTATATTTGTTTATATTTATAGCTTATAATGGCAGTCATTTAACTACAAATACAACACATCCAGCAACATAACTGTTTTCTATTCTCTCCAATAACAGAAAATGAGCAACAAGACATTGTTTGCTGCTTGTTTTGCCCAATCACCAACAAAAATGACAAACATTTGGGGAGAAATTTGCCCTGTGTGATGTCACCTGAAGGTTTTTTTGGTAAGGAAAATTGTTGCAGTAAGGAAGGCTGTTTTGGTGAGGAAGACTGTTGTAGTGAGGAGTGGTATGAGGTCAAGACTCAAGTCAGGGAGTACACACACACACACACACACACACACACACACACTTGCTCTCTCTCTCTCTCTCTCTCTCTCTCTCTCTCTCTCTCTCTCTCTCTCTTTACAATATCCAGTGGAGGAAACAGTGAGGAAAGCAAAAGAGATGAAAGGAAGAGAGGAAAAAGGAGAGCAAAGAGGAAGAGAAAACAGTGTTTGAAAGGGAGGGAGCTGGCAGAGACTATATGTATGTATGTAATCACAACTTGAGACGAGTGATGTGCCAAACACATCAATACTAAAATTTTTCTGCCTTTTTTTCTGTTAATTCATGCCAGTTATTACCTTCTAAAGTTCACTTTGAGTGTATATATACAAACACATTTACACTCCAACATAACATTTTGAGATAATCAAGCTCTCATACATATGGTCTGCATTCTGAGAGCCCTACACCATACCTGAGAAGGAATTACATGTAATGGAGCTGAAGTGACCCAGAACGCTGCAGACACATTCTCAAATACATCAGAGGTGGCAATAGGACTCAGTATACATGTCCTCATGTTAAAGGGGTTAAATAAATTTTCTGATGCACTTGTGTGTCAGTGCTGTTTCGCATGAAGAAATTTTGATGCACATGTATGTTCAGTGTGTGAAAGGATCAATTTGACTGTTGTTGTGGTGAAGAATTGTTCCCATCATCAAAATTACTCCCTTGCTCCATTTTTATCTGAACATATTCCACGGACAGCAACAGTTACTTGTCAATATAACTCCAAATATATGTTGATGATATGTAAAATCTATACACTCGCACAAAGAGTGTTCTGTTACCACTTATTACTCTTGTTTTCTTGCTGTATTTCTATTCTAACATACTACAAAGACAACAGAGCAATAGCAAATTGTCAGTGTAACTCCCTATATATGGTGAAAATATGTTGAAATTAATTTGTCCACATGTTTAAAAAAATTGAGAAAACAAACGTTCCCTGACTCATGAACATCTGGAGGTACAAATGAAAGGCTCATGAGAAATCCTGAGTCACCTGTAGCATCAAGATCAAGAAGTATCATATTGTTTACACTGTGCCTCACCACTACATCACACTGACAGAATAAACAATCACAATGCCAGGTTGTATGGCCAGTATAAGTGCTTCCAGTGTTTTCAATACCCTGAGTTTCATGATCCTCAAGTTTAGTGCTGTGGCTTAGGAAGAAAGCAAACACAAAACTCTTGAGGTTAATGTACATCCAAAATAACAAATTACAAATGGACAACTGAAACCTAACTTGCTTGTAAGTGGGAGCCTCTGTACAAGCAAATGAAAGCATGCCAGATTAAAGAAAGTTCCACATTAAATGATGCTGGAGTATTGATAGTCAACCTGTATTTTACTTAAGCACTACAAGGTATCCTTTTTTACTTTCTTATATTCTTTATCATTTCAAATATTTGTTATAGGCTGTACACAAGAATAAGTATACATTTCTCCATTATCTTTAATTGGCACACTTGCATTTTTGTTTTTTTCCCTCTCCATATTTCACTTTTAATTTTCACTCCCAATTTCATCATTACTTCTCCACCTTCTGCAACACTCCTATCCTTTTTTTCGACATGTCATAATCGCTATCTATCATATGTCAGTCCAATTTACTCAATACTGAATACAGTGTTCCCCCACATATTTGTGATTCGGTATTCGAGGTTTTGCATATTCGCGGATTTTTTTCTGACCTAGCCTAACTAATGGAAAGTTTTCAGAGCTGCCAGATGTCACCACCAGGCCAGTCTTTCAGCCCAAACAGTCTGGATTATTCTTTCAGTTATCGTAAATTACAGTAACCCTCAATATAATGAACACATATGGAGAGAAGGTGGGTAGCTAAAGATGAAAATTTGATACACAGAGAGTTTAGATTATAAGAAAAGGATAGTCTGAGGATGTTCACTATAGAATGACAGTTGAATGTCATTGAAGAAGAGGGGATTGTTCTCTGGAAGGTTGTGTTGAGTTGACAGACAGAGGAATTTAGTTTTTGAGGCATTGAACAATACCAAGCTTGCTCTGCCCCAACCAGAAATTTTAGAGAGATCAAAAGTCAGGCATTTTGTGGCTTCCCTGCATGAACTATTTACTTCCTGAAGGGTTGGACATCTACAAAAAGACGTGGAAAAGTGCAGGATGGTATCATCAACGAAGGAGTTGATAGGACAAGAAGTTTGGTTTAGATCATTGATGAATAATAGGAAGAGAGTGGGTGACAGGACAGAACCCTGAGGAACACCACTGTCAATAGATTTAGGAAAAGAACTGTGACTATCTACCACAGCAGCAATAGAACAGTCAGAAAGGAAACTTGAGATGAAGTTACAGAGAGAAGGATAGAAGCCATAGGAGGGTAGTTTGAAAATCAAAGCTTTTTGCCAGACTCTTTCAAAAGCTTTTGATATGTCTAAGGCAACAGCAAAAGTTTCACCAGAATTTCTAAAAGAAGATGACCAAGACTCAGTAAGGAAAGGCCAGAAGATCACCAGTAAAGTGGCCTTGACGGAATCCATACTGGCGATCAGATAGAAGGTTATGAAGGGATAGATGTATAAGAATCTTCCTGTTGAGGATAGATTCAAAAACTTTAGACAGGCAGGAAATTAAAGCAATAGGATGGTAATTTGAGGGATTAGAATGGTCATCCATTTTAGGAACAGGTTGAATGTAGGCAAACTTCCAGCAAGAAGGAAAGGTAGATGTTGACAGACAGAGTTGAAAGAGTTTCACTAGGCACTGTGCAAGCACAGAGGCACAGTTTCAGAGAACAATATAAGGGACCCCTTCAGGTCCATAAGCTTTCCAAGGGTTTAGGCCAGTGAGGGCATGGAAAACAACATTGCGAAGAATTTTAATAGGTAGCATTAAATAGTCAGAGGGTGGAGAGGGAGGAACAAGCCCAGAATCATCCAAGGTAGAGTTTTTAGCAAAGGTTTGAGCAAATAATTCAGCTTTACAGATAGATGTGATAACAGTGGTGCCATCTGGTTGAAATAAAGGATGCAAAGAAGGAGGAAAGTTTTGGAGATGGTTTTTGCTAGATGCCAGAAGTCATGAGGCGAGTTAGATCTCGAAAGATTTTGACACTTTCATATATTAATGAATGAGCTTTTGGCTAGTTGGAGAACAGACTTGGCATGATTCCGGGCAGAAATATAAAATGCATGAGATTCTGGTGATGGAAGGTTTAAGTACCTTTTGTGGGCCACCTCTCTATCATGTATAGCACAAGAACAGGCTGTGTTAAACAAAGGTTTGGAAGATTTCAGTGAAGAAAAAGAATGAGGAATGTGCACCTCCATGCCAGACACTATCACCTCTGTTATGCGCTTGACACACAGAGATGGGTCTCTCATGGAAGCAGTAGTCATTCCAAGGAAAATCAGCAAAATATCTCCTCAGGTCCCTCCATCTAGCAGAGCCAAAATGCCAGAGGCACCTCCACTTAGAGGGATCCTGAGAAGGGATTGGAGCAATAGAACAAGATACAGATATGAGATTGTGATCAGAGGAGTGCAACAGAGAAAAGAGGGTAACAGCATAAGCAGAATGATTAGAGGTTTGGAAAAGATCAAGAAAGTTGGGCCTGTCTCCAAGGCAGTCAGGAATATGAGTAGGGTGCTGCACCAATTGCTCTAGGTCATGGAGGACAGTGAAGTTGAAGGCTAGTTCACCAGGATGGTCAGTAAAGGGAGAGGAAAGCCAAAGCTGGTAGTGAACATTGAAGTCTCCAAGAATGGAGATCTCTGCAAAAGGGAAGAGAGTCAGAATGTGCCCCACTTTGAAAGTTAAGAAGTCAAAGAATTTCTAATAGTCATAGGAGTTAGGTGAGAGGTATACAGCATGGATAAATTTAGTTTGAGAGTGATTCTGTAATTGTAGCCAGATGGTGGAAAACTCAGAAGATTCAAGAGCGTGGGCACAAGAGCAGGTTAAGTCATTGCACACAATATCCAACTTTGGATTGAAAATGAGGATAGAGAAAGTAGGAGGGAACAGAAAAGGGGCTACTGTCAGTTGCCTCAGACACCTGAGTTTCAGTGAGGAAGAGAAGATGAGGTTTAGAAGAGGAGAGATGGTATTGTACTGATTGAAAATTAGATCTAAGACCACAAATGTTGCAGAAGAAAATGAAGAAAAGTTAAGGGGGGGTGTCAAGACACCTGGGGACATTTGTGTTCCCCTCCCAAGGTTTGGACTCTAAGGCTGGTGTAGGAGTCACCATGATAATTTAGAATTTTGAGTGAATGGTGTGTGTGTAATTAGGTGCTTGTAGTTTTGTGTGAAGGAAAAGAGTTGTCTTTAGAGGGCAGGCTGTGACTGTCCCCCTGTGTTGTGAGAGACAAAAGGAAACGTTCAGTGAGGTCACAGCTGGGTTTAATGATAACTTCAAGTTCAAAGATATATTATTTACACCTGGACAAAAGGTACTTTGCTTTGCCTCATAATTTAGTCATTAGTAAAAGTGGCAATGTCCACATGATTATTATCAGAAGCCAGAAAAACAAGACTTGATGTGATTTGTTCTATTTCCCTTGTTTCTTGTATCTATTACCACTATTAAACACATTCTGTGCCTACAGCAGCAGTCTGCAATGATTCATTACCATTCAGTTTGATCATCAGACCTATCAACCGTTTTCCTTGTGATATGTTTCTTTAGATAAGTTTCCAGTAGAGGCTGCTCACCCACTAATATGGCTGTTACCAACAACTTCAACAAGTGTCATCCTCTATAGTCCACCTCCAGACTTAGATCACCCAAATCATGATCTGCATCACTCAGATCAGGGTAAATCTAGATCAAGATGGTAAATACAACACAGGTTGCATGACCAGATCAGTGATCTGAAATGGATCATGGTAAATAGAAGATACCTTAAATCTTACTAAATCATCTTTTCCTCATGACCTCTGGCATCAAGCTGAAAATCATTCCAACAATTTCTCTTCTTTATCTCTCTCTCAGCTACTTCATCTAGATGGCACCAATGCCTTCTCTTGTTTCTCTTTCTGACTGGTACTAGCAACTCAACAGTGCATGATTCTGGGCTTCCTTCTCCTTCACCTCCTACCTCGTACTCTCTTATGTCTGTCACTGAAATTCTTTGTGATTACTATCTGTATTCTCCTTGGCCTTGATACTCTTATTCTTATTGGCCTGATGGTGTCTGTCCTATTCTTCTTCATAACTGTGCTTCTGAGCTTGCGCCTTACCTAGTCAAACTTTCACATCTTTTTCCATCCACATCCATCTTTCCTCCTTGCTGGAAGTTGCCTACATTCAACCTAGTAAGCTTAAGAAGGGTGATCACCGCAAGCCCTTAAATAACTGACCTATTGGATTGATTTTACACTTTTTTTTTACTTTTAAATATATTCGCAAGAAAATAATTAAGCATCTGTCTGCTTAATGTCTTCCTTCTCGTCATAGATATAGATTTTGCAAAGGACATTTCACTGACAGTCTTCTTATTTTCCTTACTGAATCTTGGTCATTCTCTCAGTAATTTTGGTGAAACCTTTGCTCTTACTTTAGATATATCAAAATTCTTTAATGAAGTCTAGCATGAAGTTTTAATTTTTAAGCAAGGAATGAAAAGCTTTTCATCCTATCAACTCCTCTCCTCTAACTGACTGTCTTCAACTTCTCTCTCATTGCTGCAATGTTGCATCTCTTGCTATCTTCTACTGCTGTTTTCATGCTAACTGCTCTCCTGATCTTGCTAACTGCATTCCTCTCCTCCTATTGTGGCCTTGCTGTGCAAGACTTTCTTCTTTCTCTTATCCCTATTCTGTCCACCTCTTTAATGTGAGAGTTAATCAGTATTCTCAGTCATTCATCCCTTTCTCAGGTAAACTTTGGAACTCCCTGCCTGCTTTTGTATTTCCTCCTTCCTATGATTTAAACTCCCAAGAGGAAGGTTTCCAAGATATTTATCCTTTAAATTTTGATGACCAGTTTGAACTCTCTTTGGGGGACTGGCACCTCATTGGGCCTTCTTCTTCTTCTTCTTCTTCTTCTTTGGCCAGTGCCCCTCCTACCTAAATAAAAAAAAAAAAATAAATAAATAAATAAAAATCTTGTAAAAACTCTATCCTCTCTGCACTTACATTTCAACCTTCTCTTCCAGTTGTAATATTGCTGAGATAATAGAGGCAGTCTTTGTTTTTCTACACTCATCTAAAGTAGGGGAGGGTAGACCTTGTGTTGTCCAGTGGCTCAAAAACTAAATTCCTTCATCTATCCACTCAACATATTATTCAGACTGCTGTCTTTTTTTTTAGTGACACTCAACTATTCCTCTTTTCTACATTGAACATAGTTGGACTGCCTTTTTCCAAAAATCTCAACTTGAAATTTCACATCTTTCACACCTCATCTCTTGTCAAAACAGCTTCCATGAATTTCAGTGTCATGTGTCGTTTTAGCCAATTATTCTCATCCTTCCTGCTGCTAACTCTCCATTGGGACCCTATTCATCACTGTATTGTGTGAGGCTCCCATGTATGGGGATGATCAAGTCATGCAAGTGTATTAAACAAGATAGGTGGATTGAGTCTGCAGTTTTTCACCTTATTAACTCCCTTCATTTAACTGTCTTGAATCTCACTGCTGCAGTTTTGCATTTTGTCCTATCTTCTATTGATATTTCAATATTTACTGCTTTTCTGAACCTGCTAACTACTGTATATGCCTTATCCCTGCTAAAATAATGCCTAACATCATTTAAAAAATGTGTTTGTAATTGAAGAGTTTATAATGATGTTGCAATTGTGTGAAAATAATAATTTTTAAGTGCTACTCTTCATTTGAAGGAATTACTTAGCATTGAAATAAGTCAACTAGTCTCTCTTTTTGTATGGTGACACCAGCAAAACCAGATGCACATGGGATAGCCATTACCCATCTCGTTTCTTGGCTGGAGAAGAGGAACAAAGAGGAAAATTATTAATGACAAGGAAAAAATACATTACTTGTGCCCAACGTGTTGAATTAGCTGATGCAATTTAGGGTTTCACTGGAAACACCAATTTATGACAGTAGGAACTGGTATTCTTATATTCAAAACCTCTTTACTAACAATGTCTTATCAGAAGGTGAAGGTGATGGCTTCACAGAAACAGTAGCTGTCATTAGTGCAGTTTTCAGTTTGAGTATATCTGATTAGGAAGAGATTAAAAAATCTACATGTATGAACCAGTGTATTACAGTAAACCCTCAATAAACCAAACTAATTGGGAGGAGATACCTGATGGTTTATCAGAAAATTTTATTTATAAGATGGTCAAAATAGCACCTTGTAAACACCTTGTAAACTGACTGAGGGTCGGTTTATACGGTGACGCGTTCAGTAATATGTATGTTGAAAATGGGTGGCTTCTTTTCGTACATTTTTTTACAGTAGATCTTTAGTGGTATACTACTTGCTATACTGTAATATAGATAATAAGATTGATCAATTAAAAGTATTTTTGACTGTTACACTCACTAAACAAGGAAGAGATACTGTGTTGCTGTGTTGGGAATGTTGCTGTGAGACGAAGGGGAGGAAGCCAAGTGACACACATACCACCACACTACACCACACTACACCATAGCTCACCACCACCACCACCACCACCACCACTGTAATGTATTACACTATGCTGTACTGAACAGTAGTTATTCAACACTTAATACTACATTAAACACACTAATGTTATCTTAACACTACACTTAACACTAAACACTTAAACCTACATAACTTTACACTGTGCACTTTCTTTACTTATCATTGTCATCAAAGGAGTGAAAATTTGTTATGGTAGTTCTGATGTAACCTGTGGTGAGTATGAGAAAGTACTGAGTAAGCTCATTGAGGATGTTGGAGCAACTGACACATTGTCTCTGAATCTTGCTTCTGCTTCTTTCTAGCTGGAAGATCAGGTGATGGAGTAGCCTTGAAGTATTTGGAGATTTTCTACTGGACTTTTCTGGCCTGCTGTTGTTTCATTAAAAAGCTGTGAACTATGTGGAACATCTCATAACTCTCAACCAGAGGTCCACCAACTTTTGTCAGCTAGGGCCAGCAGTGTGTCATTTGCATCAATCACTGCTGCAGTTGACAGTCCACCTTCGCTTCTTCCTGTTCCGCAAGTCAGTTGGGTGAAGTCAACTTTTGCACAATTTCATCTTCTGTTTGATGGCAACCATGCAAGTCAGCTTCCTTTTCTACCCAATCCTCCATCTCCTCTATGAGAATAGAACCCTGTCCAGCTGCAGCCAACATTTCAGCTGCCCTTGGTGCCTTGAACCCCTCCAAATCATGAAGCTGAGCTGGAGTTTGGGGTTTTCAAAAGTTTGCACCAGGCATTCTTAAGTGTGGAGAAAGGCACTGCTTTCCATGCCTATTCCCAGTTATAAATCTCGTCCTTGATGTTATATTTCTTGAAATTGTACAATGTTTTCCTCCACATGTTGTTTTCATAGCCTACTTCATCTATTCCATCCTCCATGACGACGAGGCACTTCTACAGGTAGAGATTGTGGTAGACTCATTTCTCACTCTTGATAATCCCTGGTCTATAGGTTGAATCAGGGCAGTCGTGTTTGGTGGCAGGAACAAAACTCATTTTTTTCATCCTTGCTGCAGAGCTTTGCTGATGATGGATGTGCTGGAGAAGTGTTCATTAGCAGTACAGTCTTGACCCTGTCAATGCCAATGCCATACATTTTTTGATGTTGACAGCTGGCTCAAAAATATTGTGGAACCAATCACCCATAGTATCCTGAGTAAACCATGCTGAAGCACTGGTGCAGAATGCTACAGGTATTAAATTCTTAAGTGCCCTTGGCTTAGCACTTAACAACAACAGACTTCGGTCCAGTTCTGTTTATATTGCTGGAAGCCTAGGTGTTCCTGGGCAGAGACTTCCAGTATAACCCAGTTTCATCTGCATTGTACATTTGAAAGTCTTGGTAACACTCCATTTCCCTCAACTTGTGAGACCTGTTCACAAATGGATCCACAATACTGGCATCAGCGCTAAGCAGCTCCCCAGTGATGGCTTTGTTTACAATGTCATGGCACCGTCAAAACTGCCACAGCCAACCATCACTACACTTCAAGTTGGTGTGGCCAAGATGCTTAGCAAGTCTCTGTGCAGCATGTTGTATATCCATGCCATGGACAGGTACACCTGCTCTCTCCTGGGTATACCATTTATTAGCTTCACCAAGGTTATCCATGGGAAGCTGTCTGTTCTGGTACACCTCCTTACTTTTCTTCCCACTTTCCATCTCCCTTTGTCTTCCTGGCCTTGATAATATCATGAAGTGTTGTTTTCTTCAGGCCATACTTGTCCATCAGTTGAGCATGTGACATGTCCCTCTCATGGTCCTGGATTATCTCAAACTTCTGATGCACAGAGAGAATCTTTTCTCCCTTTCTCCATGAAGCATGAGACGGTGATGGAGTCTTACAAGATGTGGTGGGAGTTTGGGAAGACATTGTAGATGTATGTGTCACTGTGAGTGAGAGAGAGCACATTAGCGAGGTACCACACTCTGTGATAACCAGCCACACACTGAGCTGTGTTCAGTCAGCCCAGCCTAGGCCTGCGCCAGTAGTCAGCTTACCCAAGGGATATGCACAGCGTCACTGGCATGTTTGGTCAACTTTCAAACTTGTCGAATAAACCAAACATATGGTCAGTTTACTGAGGGAAGTTTGATTGGCACAAAGGGATCAGTTTACCAGAAATTCAATTTATTGAGGGTTTATTGTTGTGATTTTTTTTATTTTATTTATGTATTTATTATTTTTTTTATTTTGTTTTCTTGCAGATGATGATAAGTGCAAATCGCAAGCACGAGGATCCTTACAGCCTAGAAATTCACAATGCACCACCAACTCTGGACACAATGGCTCGTCTTGAGCGCTACATCCCACCCCTGTACAAGGTAATGTGTGTCCTTTGCTTCAAGGGAAAATGTTAACTTTAAAAAAGAGACCTGAAGGAATTGCTTCTCAAATAAGGTGGTAGATGAATCAAGTTGTTAGTGCTGAGTCATTAGGGAGCTTCTAAAAGAAGATAAGACAAATTTATAGATGAGGTAGGAAGATATATTTCATACAAGGACAGCTACATGTGGCCCTGATGGCTGCTTGCAGCTATTTTTTTTTTCTTTTTTTTTTATGCGCTTATGTTCTTACATAGATAAAAAAAAAAAAGTAAGTGGAATTAAGGGAGAAGAAAGAACGTGTCATAGAGTGTTTCCCCTGTTTGCGAGTGTTACATTCCAAAGCCTCCCAGAAATAGCAAAAATCCACAAATATGGGAAACCACCCCTACAAGGCTCAAAAATAGCTATGTTTATAGTTTAAACCATAAAATATACATCTCATACTTATTAGGCACATTTAAAATTCACTTTAACAATAAAAACAATCATTATACTTATAGTGCATAATATTTTAATAAAAATACTTTACACTGTAAAATGAAAGTGGACTGACTAAAGTAGTATGTACAGTAAACCGTTGATGTAACAAACCTATTTACTGAATTTTTGGGCTGCATGCTTTCCCCCACCCTCTCTGTAGCGTTTGTAACATTATTGTTATTACTGTTATTATTATTATTATTATTATTATTATTATTATTATTATTATTATTATTATTATTATTATTATTATCATTATTATTATTATTTTAAATAAAAGATATTATCGCATTAATTCATCTTAATTCTATGATCCTGCCTCCATTTTATCACACACACACACACACACACACACAGCTGGGGAGGAGGAGGAGGGGACATTGGCCAGTCTCTCTCTCTCTCTCTCTCTCTCTCTCTCTCTCTCTCTCTCTCTCTCTCTCTCTCTCTCTCTCTCTCTCTCTTCATATTATAAGTGCTAGCAATAACGGCCTTTTATTGGAAGCTTTAATAAATGAACATAAGGAATCCGTGTGAAGCCGAAGACCCAGTCAATGGTGGCATCTGAACGCATGAGTCGCCCAAACCTTTTCATATTCATATGAAAAACTTCATGAAGGAATATGTATGTGGTGCACTAAAAAAAAAAAAAATAATAAAAATAAATAAATAAATAAATAAATAAATA